>NC_092136.1:65928133-66008692 GCF_043159975.1 Macaca nemestrina | reverse complement strand
TAAAGTGATATTTGGAAGCCCATAGAGGGCTATGGTGAAAAAGGAAATATCCTCAGATGAAATCTGGAAAGAAGCTTTCTGAGAAACTGCTTAGTGTTCTGTTAATTCATCTTCCAGAGTTACATCTGTATTTCGTGGATGTCTTTGCTAGCCTTATTTCTCTGCAATGTGAGAACAGATATTTCGGAACCCCCTGAAGACTATAGGGCCAAAGGAAATATCCTCCGATAACAAAGAGAAAGAAGCTTTCTGAGAAACTTCGTTGTGTTCTGTGAAATCATCTCCCAGAGTTACAGCTTTCCCCTCAAGGAGCCTTTCGCTAAGACAGTTCTTGTGGAATTGGCAAAGTGATATTTGGAAGCCCATAGAGGGCTATGGTGAATAAGGAAATATCCTCAGATGAAAACTGGAAAGAAGCTTTCTGAGAAACTGCTTAGTGTTCTGTTAATTCATCTCACAGAGTTACATGTGTATTTCTTGGATGTCTTTGCTAGCCTTATTTCTGTGGAATCTGAGAACAGATATTTCGGATCCCTTTGAAGACTATAGGGCCAAAGGAAATATCCTCCGATAACAAAGAGAAAGAAGCTTTCTGAGAAACTTCGTTGTGTTCTGTGAAATCATCTCACAGAGTTACAGCTTTCCCCTCAAGGACCCTTTCGCTAAGACAGTTCTTGTGGAATTGTCAAAGTGATATTTGGAAGCCCATAGAGGACTATGGTGAAAAAGGAAATATCCTCAGATGAAATCTGGAAAGAAGCTTTCTGAGAAACTGCTTAGTGTTCTGTTAATTCATCTCACAGAGTTACATCTGTATTTCGTGGATCTCTTTGCCACCCTTATTTCTGTTGAATCTGAGAACAGATATTTCGGATCCCTTAGAAGACTATAGGGCCGAAGGAAATATCCTCCGATAACAAAGAGAAAGAAGCTTTCTGAGAAACTTCGTTGTGTTCTGTGAAATCATCTCACAGAGTTACAGCTTTCCCCTCAAGGAGCCTTTCGCAATGACAGTTCTTGTGGAATTGGCAAAGTGATATTTGGAAGCCCATAGAGGGCTATGGTGAAAAAGGAAATATCCTCAGATGAAATCTGGAAAGAAGCTTTCTGAGAAACTGCTTAGTGTTCTGTTAATTCATCTCACAGAGTTACATCTGTATTTCGTGGATCTCTTTGCTAGCCTTAATTCTCTGGAATCTGAGAACAGATATTTCGGATCCCTTTGAAGACTATGGGCCAAAGGAAATATCCTCCGATAACAAAGAGAAAGAAGCTTTCTGAGAAACTTCGTTGTGTTCTGTGAAATCATCTCACAGAGTTACAGCTTTCCCCTCAAGGATTCCTTCGCTAAGACAGTTCTTGTGGAATTGGCAAATTGATATCTGGAAGCCCATAGAGGGATACGGTGAAAAAGGAAATATCCTCAGATGAAATCTGGAAAGAAGCTTTCTGAGAAACTGCTTAGTGTTATGTTAATTCATCTCACAGAGTTACATGTGTATTTCGTGGATTTCTTTGCTAGCCTTATTTCTGTGGAATCTGAAAACAGATATTTCGGATCCCTTTGAAGACTATAGGGCCAAAGGAAATATCCTCCGATAAAAGAGAGCAAGAAGCTTTCTGAGAAACTTCTTTGTGTTCTGTGAAATCATCTCACAGAGTTACAGCTTTCCCCTCAAGAAGCCTTTCGCTAAGACAGTTCTTGTGGAATTGTCAAAGTGATATTTGGAAGCCCATAGAGGACTATGGTGAAAAAGGAAATATCCTCAGATGAAATCTGGAAAGAAGCTTTCTGAGAAACTGCTTAGTGTTCTGTTAATTCATCTCACAGAGTTACATCTCTATTTCATGGATGTCTTTGCTAGCCTTGTTTCTGTGGAATCTGAGAACAGATAATTCGGATCCCTTTGAAGACTATAGGGCCAAAGGAAATATCCTCTGATAACAAAGAGAAAGAAGCTTTCTGAGAAACTTCGTTGTGTTCTGTGAAATCATCTCACAGAGTTACAGCTTTCCCCTCAAGGAGCCTATCGCTAAGACAGTTCTTGTGGAATTGTCAAAGTGATATTTGGAAGCCCATAGAGGGCTATGGTGAAAAAGGATATATCCTCAGATGAAATATGAAAAGAAGCTTTCTGAGAAACTGCTTAGTGTTCTGTTAATTCATCTCACAGAGTTACATCTGTATTTCGTGGTTCTCTTTGCTAGCCTTATTTCTCTGGAATCTGAGAACAGATATGTCGGATCCCTTTGAAGACTATAGGGTCAAAGGAAATATCCTCCGATAACAGAGAGAAAGAAGCTTTCTGACAAACTTCGTTGTGTTCCGTGAAATCATCTCACAGAGTTACAGCTTTCCCCTCAAGGAGCCTTTCGATAAGACAGTTCTTGTGGAATTGGCAAAGTGATATTTGGAAGCCCATAGAGGGCTATGGTGAAAAAGGAAATATCCTCAGATGAAATCTGGAAAGAAGCTTTCTGAGAAACTGCTTAGTGTTCTGTTAATTCATCTCACAGAGTTACATCTGTATATCGTGGATCCCTTGGCTAGACTTATTTCTGTGGAATCTGAGAACAGATATTTCGGATCCCTTTGAAGACTATAGGGCCAAAGGAAATATCCTCCGATAACAAAGGGAACGAAGCTTTCTGAGAAACTTCGTTGTGTTCTGTGAATTTAGCTCACAGAGTTACAGCTTTCCCCTAAAGGAGCCTTTCGCTAAGACAGTTCTTGTGGAATTGGAAAAGTGACATTTGGAAGCCCATAGAGGGCTAAGGTGAAAAAGGAAATATCCTGAGATAAAATCTGGAAAGAAGCTTTCTGAGAAACTGCTTAGTGTTCTGTTAATTCATCTCACGGAGTTACATCTGTATTTCATGGATGTCTTTGCTAGACTTGTTTCTGTGGAATCTCAGGACAGATATTTCGAATCCCTTTGAAGACTATAGGGCCAAAGGAAATATCCTCCGATAACAAAGAGAAAGAAGCTTTCAGAGAAGCTTCCTTGTGTTCTGTGAAATCATCTCACAGAGTTACAGCTTTCCCCTCACGGAGCCTTTCGCTAAGACAGTTCTTGTGGAATTGGCAAAGTGATATTTGGAAGCCCTTAGAGGGCTATGGTGAAAAAGGAAATATCCTCAGAGGAAATCTGGAAGGAAGCTTTCTGAGAAACTGCTTAGTGTTCCGTTAATTCATGTCACTGAGTTACATCTGTATTTCGTGGATCTCTTTGCTAGCCTTATTTCTGTTCAATCTGAGAACAGATATTTCGGATCCCTTTGAAGACTATAGGGCCAAAGGAAATATCCTCCGATAACAAAGAGAAAGAAGCTTTCTGAGAAACTTCTTTGTGTTCTGTGAAATCATCTCACAGAGTTACAGCTTTCCCCTCAAGGAGCCTTTCGCTAAGACAGTTCTTGTGGAATTGGCAAAGTGATATTTGGAAGCCCATAGAGGGCTATGGTGAAAAAGGAAGTATCCTCAGATGAAATCTGGAAAGAAGCTTTCTGAGAAACTGCTTAGTGTTCTGTGAATTCATCTCACAGAGTTACATCTGTATTTCATGGATGTCTTTGCTAGCCTTATTTCTGTGGAATCTGAGAACAGATATTTCAGATCCCTTTGAAGACTATAGGGCCAAAGGAAATATCCTCTGATAACAAAGAGAAAGAAGGTTTCAGAGAAACTTCGTTGTGTTCTGTGAAATCATCTCACAGAGTTACAGCTTTCCCCTCAAGGAGCCTTTCGCTAAGACAGTTCTTGTGGAATTGGCAAAGTGATATTTGGAAGCCTATAGAGGGCTATGGTGAATAAGTAAATAGCCTCAGATGAAATCTGGAAAGAAGCTTTCTGAGAAACTGCTTAGTGTTCTGTTAATTCATCTCACAGAGTTACATCTGTATTTCCTGGATGTCTTTGCTAGCCTTATTTCTGTGGAATCTGAGAACAGATATTTCGGATCCCTTTGAAGACTATAGGGCCACAGGAAATATCCTCCGATAACAAAGGGAAAGAAGCTTTCTGAGAAACTTCGTTGTGTTCTGTGAAATCATCTCACAGAGTTACAGCTTTCCCCTCAAGGAGCCTTTCGCTAAGACAGTTCTTGTGGAATTGGCAAAGTGATATCTGGAAGCCCATAGAGGGCTATGGTGAAAAAGGAAATATCCTCAGATGAAATCTGGAAAGAAGCTTTCTGAGAAACTGCTCAGTGTTCTGTAAATTCATCTCACAGAGTTACATCTGTATTTCGTGGATCTCTTTGCTAGCCTTATTTCTGTGGAATCTGAGAACAGATATTTCGGATCCCTTTGAAGACTATAGGGCCAAAGGAAATATCCTACGATAACAAAGAGAAAGAAGCTTTCTGAGAAACTTCGTTGCGTTCTGTGAAATCATCTCACAGAGTTACAGCTTTCCCCTCAAGGAGCCTTTCGCTAAGACAGTTCTTGTGGAATTGGCAAAGTGATATTTGGAAGCCCATAGAGAGCTATGGTGAAAAAGGAAATATCCTCAGATGAAATCTGGATAGAAGCTTTCTGAGAAACTGCTTAGTGTTCTGTTAATTCATCTCACAGAGTTACATCTGTATTTCGTGGATGTCTTTGCTAGCCTTATTTCTGTGGAATCTCAGAGCAGATATTTCGGATCCCTTTGAAGACAATAGGGCCAAAGGAAATATCCTCCGATAACAAAGAGAAAGAAGCTTTCTGAGAAACTTCGTTGTGTTCTGTGAAATCATCTCACAGAGTTACAGCTTTCCCCTCAAGGAGCCTTTCGCTAAGACAGTTCTTGTGGAATTGGCAAAGTGATATTTGGAATCCCCTAGAGGGCTATGGTGAAAAAGGAAGTATCCTCAGATGAAATCTGAAAAGAAGCTTTCTGAGAAACTGCTTAGTGTTCTGTTAATTCATCTCACAGAGTTACATGTGTATTTCATGGATGTCTTTGCTAGCCTTATTTCTGTGGAATCTGAGAACAGATATTCCAGATCCCTTTGAAGACTATAGGCCAAAGGAAATATCCTCTGATAACAAAGAGAAAGAAGCTTTCAGAGAAACTTCGTTGTGTTCTGTGAAATCATCTCACAGAGTTACAGCTTTCCCCTCAAGGAGCCTTTCGCTACGACAGTTCTTGTGGAATTGGCAAAGTGATATTTGGAAGCCCATAGAGGGCTATGGTGAATAAGGAAATAGCCTCAGATGAAATCTGAAAAGAAGCTTTCTGAGAAACTGCTTAGTGTTCTGTTAATTCATCTCACAGAGTTACATCTGTATTTCGTGGATCTCTTTGCTAGCCTTATTTCTCTGGAATCTGAGAACAGATATGTCGGATCCCTTTGAAGACTATAGGGCCAAAGGAAATATCCTCCGATAACAGAGAGAAAGAAGCTTTCTGAGAAACTTCGTTGTGTTCTGTGAAATCATCTCACAGAGTTACAGCTTTCCCCTCAAGGAGCCTTTCGCTAAGACAGTTCTTGTGGAATTGTCAAAGTGATATTTGGAAGCCCATAGAGGGCTATGGTGAAAAAGGATATATCCTCAGATGAAATATGGAAAGAAGCTTTCTGAGAAACTGCTTAGTGTTCTGTTAATTCATCTCACAGAGTTACATCTGTATTTCGTGGATCTCTTTGCTAGCCTTATTTCTCTGGAATCTGAGAACAGATATGTCGGATCCCTTTGAAGACTATAGGGCCAAAGGAAATATCCTCCGATAACAGAGAGAAAGAAGCTTTCTGACAAACTTCGTTGTGTTCCGTGAAATCATCTCACAGAGTTACAGCTTTCCCCTCAAGGAGCCTTTCGATAAGACAGTTCTTGTGGAATTGGCAAAGTGATATTTGGAAGCAAATAGAGGGCTATGGTGAAAAAGGAAATATCCTCAGATGAAATCTGGAAAGAAGCTTTATGAGAAACGGCTTAGTGTTCTCTTAATTCACCTCACAGAGTTACATCTGTATATCGTGGATCCCTTGGCTAGACTTATTTCTGTGGAATCTGAGAACAGATATTTCGGATCCCTTTGAAGACTATAGGGCCAAAGGAAATATCCTCCGATAACAAAGGGAACGAAGCTTTCTGAGAAACTTCGTTGTGTTCTGTGAATTTAGCTCACAGAGTTACAGCTTTCCCCTAAAGGAGCCTTTCGCTAAGACAGTTCTTGTGGAATTGGAAAAGTGACATTTGGAAGCCCATAGAGGGCTAAGGTGAAAAAGGAAATATCCTGAGATAAAATCTGGAAAGAAGCTTTCTGAGAAACTGCTTAGTGTTATGTTAATTCATCTCACGGAGTTACATCTGTATTTCATGGATGTCTTTGCTAGCCTTGTTTCTGTGGAATCTGAGGACAGATATTTCGAATCCCTTTGAAGACTATAGGGCCAAAGGAAATATCCTCCGATAACAAAGAGAACGAAGCTTTCAGAGAAGCTTCCTTGTGTTCTGTGAAATCATCTCACAGAGTTACAGCTTTCCCCTCACGGAGCCTTTCGCTAAGACAGTTCTTGTGGAGTTGGCAAAGTGATATTTGGAAGCCCATAGAGGGCTATGGTGAAAAAGGAATATCCTCAGAGGAAATCTGGAAGGAAGCTTTCTGAGAAACTGCTTAGTGTTCCGTTAATTCATGTCACTGAGTTACATCTGTATTTCGTGGATCTCTTTGCTAGCCTTATTTCTGTTCAATCTGAGAACAGATATTTCGGATCCCTTTGAAGACTATAGGGCCAAAGGAAATGTCCTCCGAAAACAAAGAGAAAGAAGCTTTCTGAGAAACTTCTTTGTGTTCTGTGAAATCATCTCACAGAGTTACAGCTTTCCCCTCAAGGAGCCTTTCGCTAAGACAGTTCTTGTGGAATAGGCAAAGTGATATTTGGAAGCCCATAGAGGGCTATGGTGAAAAAGGAAGTATCCTCAGATGAAATCTGGAAAGAAGCTTTCTGAGAAACTGCTTAGTGTTCTGTTAATTCATCTCACAGAGTTACATCTGTATTTCATGGATGTCTTTGCTAGCCTTATTTCTGTGGAATCTGAGAACAGATATTTCAGATCCCTTTGAAGACTATAGGGCCAAAGGAAATATCCTCTGATAACAAAGAGAAAGAAGCTTTCAGAGAAACTTCGTTGTGTTCTGTGAAATCATCTCACAGAGTTACAGCTTTCCCCTCAAGGAGCCTTTCGCTAAGACAGTTCTTGTGGAATTGGCAAAGTGATATTTGGAAGCCTATAGAGGGCTATGGTGAATAAGTAAATAGCCTCAGATGAAATCTGGAAAGAAGCTTTCTGAGAAACTGCTTAGTCTTCTGTTAATTCATCTCACAGAGTTACATCTGTATTTCCTGGATGTCTTTGCTAGCCTTATTTCTGTGGAATCTGAGTACAGATATTTCGGATCCATTTGAAGACTATAGGGCCACAGGAAATATCCTCCGATAACAAAGGGAAAGAAGCTTTCTGAGAAACTTCGTTGTGTTCTGTGAAATCATCTCACAGAGTTACAGCTTTCCCCTCAAGGAGCCTTTCGCTAAGACAGTTCTTGTGGAATTGGAAAAGTGATATTTGGAAGCCCCTAGAGGGCTATGGTGAAAAAGGAAATATCCTCAGATGAAATCTGGATAGAAGCTTTCTGAGAAACTGCTTAGTGTTCTGTTAATTCATCTCACAGAGTTATCTGTATTTCGTGGATGTCTTTGCTAGCCTTATTTCTGTGGAATCTGAGAGCAGATATTTCGGATCCCTTTGAAGACAATAGGGCCAAAGGAAATATCCTCCGATAACAAAGAGAAAGAAGCTTTCTGAGAAACTTCGTTGTGTTATGTGAAATCATCTCACAGAGTTACAGCTTTCCCCTCAAGGAGCCTTTCGCTAAGACAGTTCTTGTGGAATTGTCAAAGTGATATTTGGAATCCCCTAGAGGGCTGTGGTGAAAAAGGAAGTATCCTCAGATGAAATCTGAAAAGAAGCTTTCTGAGAAACTGCTTAGTGTTCTGTTAATTCATCTCACAGAGTTACATGTGTATTTCATGGATGTCTTTGCTAACCTTATTTCTGTGGAATCTGAGAACAGATATTTCAGATCCCTTTGAAGACTATAGGCCAAAGGAAATATCCTTGGTTAACAAAGAGAAAGAAGCTTTCAGAGAAACTTCGTTGTGTTCTGTGAAATCATCTCACAGAGTTACAGCTTTCCCTCAAGGAGCCTTTCGCTAAGACAGTTCTTGTGGAATTGGCAAAGTGATATTTGGAAGCCCATAGAGGGCTATGGTGAATAAGGAAGTAGCCTCAGATGAAATCTGAAAAGAAGCTTTCTGAGAAACTGCTTAGTGTTCTGTTAATTCATCTCACAGAGTTACATCTGTATTTCGTGGATCTCTTTGCTAGCCTTATTTCTGTGGAATCTGAGAACAGATAATTCGGATCCCTTTGAAGACTATAGGGCCAAAGGAAATATCCTCCGATAACAAAGAGAAAGAAGCTTTCTGAGAAACTTCGTTGTGTTCTGTGAAATCATCTCACAGAGTTACAGCTTTCCCCTCAAGGAGCCTTCCGCTAAGACAGTTCTTGTGGAATAGGCAAAGTGATATTTGGAAGCCCATAGAGGGCTATGGTGAAAAAGGAAATATCCTCAGATGAAATCTGGAAAGAAGCTTTCTGAGAAACTGCTTAGTGTTCTGTTAATTCAACTTCCAGAGTTACATCTGTATTTCGTGGATGTCTTTGCTAGCCTTATTTCTGTGGAATGTAAGAACAGATATTTCGGATCCCCCTGAAGACTATAGGGCCAAAGGAAATATCCTCTGATAACAAAGAGAAGGAAGCTTTCTGAGAAACTTCTTGCTGTTCTTTGAAATCATCCCACAGAGTTACAGCTTTCCCCTCAAGGAGCCTTTCGCTAAGACAGTTCTTGTGGAATTGTCAAAGTGATATTTGGAAGTCCCTAGAGGGCTTTGGTGAAAAAGGATGTATCCTCAGATGAAATCTGGAAAGAAGCTTTCTGAGAAACTGGTTAGTGTTCTGTTAATTCATCTCACAGATTTACATCTTTATTTCATGGATGTCTTTGCTAGCCTTATTTCTGTGGAATCTGAGAACAGATATTTCAGATCCCTTTGAAGACTATAGGGCCAAAGGAAATATCCTCCGATAACAAAGAGAAAGAAGCTTTCTGAGAAACTTCTTGGTGTTCTGTGAAATCATCTCACAGAGTTACAGCTTTCCCCTCAAGGAGCCTTTCGATAAGACAGTTCTTGTGGAATTGGCAAAGTGATATTTGGAATCCCATAGAGGGCTATGGTGAAAAAGGAAATATCCTCAGATGAAATTTGGAAAGAAGCTTTCTGAGAAACTGCTTAGTGTTCTGTTAATTCATCTCACAGAGTTACATCTCTATTTCATGGATGTCTTTGCTAGCCTTGTTTCTGTGGAATCTGAGAACAGATAATTCGGATCCCTTTGAAGACTATAGGGCCAAAGGAAATATCCTCCGATAACAAAGAGAAAGAAGCTTTCTGAGAAACTTCGTTGTGTTCTGTGAAATCATCTCACAGAGTTACAGCTTTCCCTCAAGGAGCCTTTCGCTAAGACAGTTCTTGTGGAATTGGCAAAGTGATATTTGGAAGCCCATAGAGGGCTATGGTGAATAAGGAAATATCCTCAGATGAAATCTGGAAAGAAGCTTTCTGAGAAACTGCTTAGTGTTCTGTTAATTCATCTCACAGAGTTACATGTGTATTTCTTGGATGTCTTTGCTAGCCTTATTTCTGTGGAATCTGAGAACAGATATTTCGGATCCCTTTGAAGACTATAGCGCCAAAGTAAATATCCTCCGATAACAAAGAGAAAGAAGCTTTCTGAGAAACTTCGTTGTGTTCTGTGAAATCATCTCACAGAGTTACAGCTTTCCCCTCAAGGAGCCTTTCGCTAAGACAGTTCTTGTGGAATTGTCAAAGTGATATTTGGAAGCCCATAGAGGACTATGGTGAAAAAGGAAATATCCTCAGATGAAATCTGGAAAGAAGCTTTCTGAGAAACTGCTTAGTGTTCTGTTAATTCATCTCACAGAGTTACATCTGTATTTCGTGGATCTCTTTGCCACCCTTATTTCTGTTGAATCTGAGAACATATATTTCGGATCCCTTAGAAGACTATAGGGCCGAAGGAAATATCCTCCGATAACAAAGAGAAAGAAGCTTTCTGAGAAACTTCGTTGTGTTCTGTGAAATCATCTCACAGAGTTACAGCTTTCCCCTCACGGAGCCTTTCGCAAAGACAGTTCTTGTGGAATTGGCAAAGTGATATTTGGAAGCCCATACAGGGCTATGGTGAAAAAGGAAATATCCTCAGATGAAATCTGGAAAGAAGCTTTCTGAGAAACTGCTTAGTGTTCTGTTAATTCATCTCACGGAGTTACATCTGTATTTCGTGGATCTCTTTGCTAGCCTTATTTCTCTGGAATCTGAGAACAGATATTTCGGATCCCTTTGAAGACTATGGGGCCAAAGGAAATATCCTCCGATAACAAAGAGAAAGAAGCTTTCTGAGAAACTTCGTTGTGTTCTGTGAAATCATCTCACAGAGTTACAGCTTTCCCCTCAAGGATTCCTTCGCTAAGACAGTTCTTGTGGAATTGGCAAATTGATATCTGGAAGCCCATAGAGGGATACGGTGAAAAAGGAAATATCCTCAGATGAAATCTGGAAAGAAGCTTTCTGAGAAACTGCTTAGTGTTATGTTAATTCATCTCACAGAGTTACATCTGTATTTCGTGGATTTCTTTGCTAGCCTTATTTCTGTGGAATCTGAGAACAGATATTTCGGATCTCTTTGAAGACTATAGGGCCAAAGGAAATATCCTCCGATAAAAGAGAGCAAGAAGCTTTCTGAGAAACTTCTTTGTGTTCTGTGAAATCATCTCACAGAGTTACAGCTTTCCCCTCAAGAAGCCTTTCGCTAAGACAGTTCTTGTGGAATTGTCAAAGTGATATTTGGAAGCCCATAGAGGACTATGGTGAAAAAGGAAATATCCTCAGATGAAATCTGGAAAGAAGCTTTCTGAGAAACTGCTTAGTGTTCTGTTAATTCATCTCACAGAGTTACATCTGTATTTCGTGGATCTCTTTGCCACCCTTATTTCTGTTGAATCTGAGAACAGATATTTCGGATCCCTTAGAAGACTATAGGGCCGAAGGAAATATCCTCCGATAACAAAGAGAAAGAAGCTTTCTGAGAAACTTCGTTGTGTTCTGTGAAATCATCTCACAGAGTTACAGCTTTCTCCTCACGGAGCTTTTCGCTAAGACAGTTCTTTTGGAATTGGCAAAGTGATATTTGGAATCCCATAGAGTGCTATGGTGAAAAAGGAAATATCCTCAGATGAAATCTGGAAAGAAGTTTTCTGAGAAAATGCTTAGTGTTCTGTTAATTCATCTCACGGAGTTACATCTGTATTTCATGGATGTCTTTGCTAGCCTTGTTTCTGTGGAATCTGAGGACAGATATTTCGAATCCCTTTGAAGACTATAGGGCCAAAGGAAATATCCTCCGATAACAAAGAGAACGAAGCTTTCAGAGAAGCTTCCTTGTGTTCTGTGAAATCATCTCACAGAGTTACAGCTTTCCCCTCACGGAGCCTTTCGCTAAGACAGTTCTTGTGGAGTTGGCAAAGTGATATTTGGAAGCCCATAGAGGGCTATGGTGAAAAAGGAAATATCCTCAGAGGAAATCTGGAAGGAAGCTTTCTGAGAAACTGCTTAGTGTTCCGTTAATTCATGTCACTGAGTTACATCTGTATTTCGTGGATCTCTTTGCTAGCCTTATTTCTGTTCAATCTGAGAACAGATATTTCGGATCCCTTTGAAGACTATAGGGCCAAAGGAAATGTCCTCCGAAAACAAAGAGAAAGAAGCTTTCTGAGAAACTTCTTTGTGTTCTGTGAAATCATCTCACAGAGTTACAGCTTTCCCCTCAAGGAGCCTTTCGCTAAGACAGTTCTTGTGGAATAGGCAAAGTGATATTTGGAAGCCCATAGAGGGCTATGGTGAAAAAGGAAGTATCCTCAGATGAAATCTGGAAAGAAGCTTTCTGAGAAACTGCTTAGTGTTCTGTTAATTCATCTCACAGAGTTACATCTGTATTTCATGGATGTCTTTGCTAGCCTTATTTCTGTGGAATCTGAGAACAGATATTTCAGATCCCTTTGAAGACTATAGGGCCAAAGGAAATATCCTCTGATAACAAAGAGAAAGAAGCTTTCAGAGAAACTTCGTTGTGTTCTGTGAAATCATCTCACAGAGTTACAGCTTTCCCCTCAAGGAGCCTTTCGCTAAGACAGTTCTTGTGGAATTGGCAAAGTGATATTTGGAAGCCTATAGAGGGCTATGGTGAATAAGTAAATAGCCTCAGATGAAATCTGGAAAGAAGCTTTCTGAGAAACTGCTTAGTCTTCTGTTAATTCATCTCACAGAGTTACATCTGTATTTCCTGGATGTCTTTGCTAGCCTTATTTCTGTGGAATCTGAGTACAGATATTTCGGATCCCTTGGAAGACTATAGGGCCACAGTAAATATCCTCCGATAACAAAGGGAAAGAAGCTTTCTGAGAAACTTCGTTGTGTTCTGTGAAATCATCTCACAGAGTTACAGCTTTCCCCTCAAGGAGCCTTTCGCTAAGACAGTTCTTGTGGAATTGGCAAAGTGATATCTGGAAGCCCATAGAGGGCTATGGTGAAAAAGGAAATATCCTCAGATGAAATCTGGAAAGAAGCTTTCTGAGAAACTGCTCAGTGTTCTGTAAATTCATCTCACAGAGTTACATCTGTATTTCGTGGATCTCTTTGCTAGCCTTATTTCTGTGGAATCTGAGAACAGATATTTCGGATCCCTTTGAAGACTATAGGGCCAAAGGAAATATCCTACGATAACAAAGAGAAAGAAGCTTTCTGAGAAACTTCGTTGTGTTCTGTGAAATCATCTCACAGAGTTACAGCTTTCCCCTCAAGGAGCCTTTCGCTAAGACAGTTCTTGTGGAATTGGAAAAGTGATATTTGGAAGCCCCTAGAGGGCTATGGTGAAAAAGGAAATATCCTCAGATGAAATCTGGATAGAAGCTTTCTGAGAAACTGCTTAGTGTTCTGTTAATTCATCTCACAGAGTTACATCTGTATTTCGTGGATGTCTTTGCTAGCCTTATTTCTGTGGAATCTGAGAGCAGATATTTCGGATCCCTTTGAAGACAATAGGGCCAAAGGAAATATCCTCCGATAACAAAGAGAAAGAAGCTTTCTGAGAAACTTCGTTGTGTTCTGTGAAATCATCTCACAGAGTTACAGCTTTCCCCTCAAGGAGCCTTTCGCTAAGACAGTTCTTGTGGAATTGTCAAAGTGATATTTGGAATCCCCTAGAGGGCTATGGTGAAAAAGGAAGTATCCTCAGATGAAATCTGAAAAGAAGCTTTCTGAGAAACTGCTTAGTGTTCTGTTAATTCATCTCACAGAGTTACATGTGTATTTCATGGATGTCTTTGCTAACCTTATTTCTGTGGAATCTGAGAACAGATATTTCAGATCCCTTTGAAGACTATAGGCCAAAGGAAATATCCTCTGATAACAAAGAGAAAGAAGCTTTCAGAGAAACTTCGTTGTGTTCTGTGAAATCATCTCACAGAGTTACAGCTTTCCCTCAAGGAGCCTTTCGCTAAGACAGTTCTTGTGGAATTGGCAAAGTGATATTTGGAAGCCCATAGAGGGCTATGGTGAATAAGGAAGTAGGCTCAGATGAAATCTGAAAAGAAGCTTTCTGAGAAACTGCTTAGTGTTCTGTTAATTCATCTCACAGAGTTACATCTGTATTTCGTGGATCTCTTTGCTAGCCTTATTTCTGTGGAATCTGAGAACAGATAATTCGGATCCCTTTGAAGACTATAGGGCCAAAGGAAATATCCTCTGATAACAAAGAGAAAGAAGCTTTCAGAGAAACTTCGTTGTGTTCTGTGAAATCATCTCACAGAGTTACAGGTTTCCCCTCAAGGAGACTTTCGCTAAGACAGTTCTTGTGGAATTGGCAAAGTGATATTTGGAAGCCTATAGAGGGCTATGGTGAATAAGTAAATAGCCTCAGATGAAATCTGGAAAGAAGCTTTCTGAGAAACTGCTTAGTGTTCTGTTAATTCATCTCACAGAGTTACATCTGTATTTCCTGGATGTCTTTGCTAGCCTTATTTCTGTGGAATCTGAGTACAGATATTTCGGATCCCTTTGAAGACTATAGGGCCACAGGAAATATCCTCCGATAACAAAGGGAAAGAAGCTTTCTGAGAAACTTCGTTGTGTTCTGTGAAATCATCTCACAGAGTTACAGCTTTCCCCTCAAGGATCCTTTCGCTAAGACAGTTCTTGTGGAATTGGCAAAGTGATATCTGGAAGCCCTTAGAGGGCTATGGTGAAAAAGGAAATATCCTCAGATGAAATCTGGAAAGAAGCTTTCTGAGAAACTGCTTAGTGTTCTGTTAATTCATCTCACAGAGTTACATCTCTATTTCGTTTATCTCTTTGCTAGACTTATTTCTGTGGAATCTGAGAACAGATATTTCGGATCCCTTTGAAGACTATAGGGCCAAAGGAAATATCCTCCGATAACAAAGATAAAGAAGCTTTCTGAGACACTTCGTTGTGTTCTGTGAAATCATCTCACAGAGTTACAGCTTAAACCTCAAGGAGCCTTTCGCTAAGACAGTTCTTGTGGAATTGTCAAAGTGATATTTGGATGCCCATAGAGGGCTATGGTGAAAAAGGATATATCCTCAGATGAAATATGGAAAGTAGCTTTCTGAGAAACTGCTTAGTGTTCTGTTAATTCATCTCACGGAGTTACATCTGTATTTCGTGGATCTCTTTGCTGGCCTTATTTCTCTGGAATCTGAGAACAGATATGTCGGATCCCTTTGAAGACTATAGGGCCAAAGGAAATATCCTCCGATAACAGAGAGAAAGAAGCTTTCTGAGAAACTTCGTTGTGTTCTGTGAAATCATCTCACAGAGTTACAGCTTTCCCCTCAAGGAGCCTTTCGCTAAGACAGTTCTTGTGGAATTGGCAAAGTGATATTTGGAAGCCCATAGAGGGCTATGGTGAAAAAAGAAATATCCTCAGATGAAATCTGGAAAGAAGCTTTCTGAGAAACTGCTTAGTGTTCTGTTAATTCATCTCACAGAGTTACATCTGTATTTCGTGGATCTCCTTGCTAGCCTTATTTCTGTGGAATCTGAGAACGGATATTTCGGTTCCCTTTGAAGACTATAGGGCCAAAGGAAATATCCTACGATAACAAAGAGAAAGAAGCTTTCTGAGAAACTTCGTTGTGTTCTGTGAAATCATCTCACAGAGTTACAGCTTTCCCCTCAAGGAGCCTTTCGCTAAGACAGTTCTTGTGGAATAGGCAAAGTGATATTTGGAAGCCCATAGAGGGCTATGGTGAAAAAGGAAATATCCTCAGATGAAATCTGGAAAGAAGCTTTCTGAGAAACTGCTTAGTGTTCTGTTAATTCATCTTCCAGAGTTACATCTGTATTTCGTGGATGTCTTTGCTAGCCTTATTTCTCTGCAATGTGAGAACAGATATTTCGGAACCCCCTGAAGACTATAGGGCCAAAGGAAATATCCTCCGATAACAAAGAGAAAGAAGCTTTCTGAGAAACTTCGTTGTGTTCTGTGAAATCATCTCCCAGAGTTACAGCTTTCCCCTCAAGGAGCCTTTCGCTAAGACAGTTCTTGTGGAATTGGCAAAGTGATATTTGGAAGCCCATAGAGGGCTATGGTGAATAAGGAAATATCCTCAGATGAAAACTGGAAAGAAGCTTTCTGAGAAACTGCTTAGTGTTCTGTTAATTCATCTCACAGAGTTACATGTGTATTTCTTGGATGTCTTTGCTAGCCTTATTTCTGTGGAATCTGAGAACAGATATTTCGGATCCCTTTGAAGACTATAGGGCCAAAGGAAATATCCTCCGATAACAAAGAGAAAGAAGCTTTCTGAGAAACTTCGTTGTGTTCTGTGAAATCATCTCACAGAGTTACAGCTTTCCCCTCAAGGAGCCTTTCGCTAAGACAGTTCTTGTGGAATTGTCAAAGTGATATTTGGAAGCCCATAGAGGACTATGGTGAAAAAGGAAATATCCTCAGATGAAATCTGGAAAGAAGCTTTCTGAGAAACTGCTTAGTGTTCTGTTAATTCATCTCACAGAGTTACATCTGTATTTCGTGGATCTCTTTGCCACCCTTATTTCTGTTGAATCTGAGAACAGATATTTCGGATCCCTTAGAAGACTATAGGGCCGAAGGAAATATCCTCCGATAACAAAGAGAAAGAAGCTTTCTGAGAAACTTCGTTGTGTTCTGTGAAATCATCTCACAGAGTTACAGCTTTCCCCTCAAGGAGCCTTTCGCAATGACAGTTCTTGTGGAATTGGCAAAGTGATATTTGGAAGCCCATAGAGGGCTATGGTGAAAAAGGAAATATCCTCAGATGAAATCTGGAAAGAAGCTTTCTGAGAAACTGCTTAGTGTTCTGTTAATTCATCTCACAGAGTTACATCTGTATTTCGTGGATCTCTTTGCTAGCCTTAATTCTCTGGAATCTGAGAACAGATATTTCGGATCCCTTTGAAGACTATGGGGCCAAAGGAAATATCCTCCGATAACAAAGAGAAAGAAGCTTTCTGAGAAACTTCGTTGTGTTCTGTGAAATCATCTCACAGAGTTACAGCTTTCCCCTCAAGGATTCCTTCGCTAAGACAGTTCTTGTGGAATTGGCAAATTGATATCTGGAAGCCCATAGAGGGATACGGTGAAAAAGGAAATATCCTCAGATGAAATCTGGAAAGAAGCTTTCTGAGAAACTGCTTAGTGTTATGTTAATTCATCTCACAGAGTTACGTGTGTATTTCGTGGATTTCTTTGCTAGCCTTATTTCTGTGGAATCTGAAAACAGATATTTCGGATCCCTTTGAAGACTATAGGGCCAAAGGAAATATCCTCCGATAAAAGAGAGCAAGAAGCTTTCTGAGAAACTTCTTTGTGTTCTGTGAAATCATCTCACAGAGTTACAGCTTTCCCCTCAAGAAGCCTTTCGCTAAGACAGTTCTTGTGGAATTGTCAAAGTGATATTTGGAAGCCCATAGAGGACTATGGTGAAAAAGGAAATATCCTCAGATGAAATCTGGAAAGAAGCTTTCTGAGAAACTGCTTAGTGTTCTGTTAATTCATCTCACAGAGTTACATCTCTATTTCATGGATGTCTTTGCTAGCCTTGTTTCTGTGGAATCTGAGAACAGATAATTCGGATCCCTTTGAAGACTATAGGGCCAAAGGAAATATCCTCTGATAACAAAGAGAAAGAAGCTTTCTGAGAAACTTCGTTGTGTTCTGTGAAATCATCTCACAGAGTTACAGCTTTCCCCTCAAGGAGCCTATCGCTAAGACAGTTCTTGTGGAATTGTCAAAGTGATATTTGGAAGCCCATAGAGGGCTATGGTGAAAAAGGATATATCCTCAGATGAAATATGAAAAGAAGCTTTCTGAGAAACTGCTTAGTGTTCTGTTAATTCATCTCACAGAGTTACATCTGTATTTCGTGGTTCTCTTTGCTAGCCTTATTTCTCTGGAATCTGAGAACAGATATGTCGGATCCCTTTGAAGACTATAGGGTCAAAGGAAATATCCTCCGATAACAGAGAGAAAGAAGCTTTCTGACAAACTTCGTTGTGTTCCGTGAAATCATCTCACAGAGTTACAGCTTTCCCCTCAAGGAGCCTTTCGATAAGACAGTTCTTGTGGAATTGGCAAAGTGATATTTGGAAGCCCATAGAGGGCTATGGTGAAAAAGGAAATATCCTCAGATGAAATCTGGAAAGAAGCTTTCTGAGAAACTGCTTAGTGTTCTGTTAATTCATCTCACAGAGTTACATCTGTATATCGTGGATCCCTTGGCTAGACTTATTTCTGTGGAATCTGAGAACAGATATTTCGGATCCCTTTGAAGACTATAGGGCCAAAGGAAATATCCTCCGATAACAAAGGGAACGAAGCTTTCTGAGAAACTTCGTTGTGTTCTGTGAATTTAGCTCACAGAGTTACAGCTTTCCCCTAAAGGAGCCTTTCGCTAAGACAGTTCTTGTGGAATTGGAAAAGTGACATTTGGAAGCCCATAGAGGGCTAAGGTGAAAAAGGAAATATCCTGAGATAAAATCTGGAAAGAAGCTTTCTGAGAAACTGCTTAGTGTTCTGTTAATTCATCTCACGGAGTTACATCTGTATTTCATGGATGTCTTTGCTAGACTTGTTTCTGTGGAATCTCAGGACAGATATTTCGAATCCCTTTGAAGACTATAGGGCCAAAGGAAATATCCTCCGATAACAAAGAGAAAGAAGCTTTCAGAGAAGCTTCCTTGTGTTCTGTGAAATCATCTCACAGAGTTACAGCTTTCCCCTCACGGAGCCTTTCGCTAAGACAGTTCTTGTGGAATTGGCAAAGTGATATTTGGAAGCCCTTAGAGGGCTATGGTGAAAAAGGAAATATCCTCAGAGGAAATCTGGAAGGAAGCTTTCTGAGAAACTGCTTAGTGTTCCGTTAATTCATGTCACTGAGTTACATCTGTATTTCGTGGATCTCTTTGCTAGCCTTATTTCTGTTCAATCTGAGAACAGATATTTCGGATCCCTTTGAAGACTATAGGGCCAAAGGAAATATCCTCCGATAACAAAGAGAAAGAAGCTTTCTGAGAAACTTCTTTGTGTTCTGTGAAATCATCTCACAGAGTTACAGCTTTCCCCTCAAGGAGCCTTTCGCTAAGACAGTTCTTGTGGAATTGGCAAAGTGATATTTGGAAGCCCATAGAGGGCTATGGTGAAAAAGGAAGTATCCTCAGATGAAATCTGGAAAGAAGCTTTCTGAGAAACTGCTTAGTGTTCTGTGAATTCATCTCACAGAGTTACATCTGTATTTCATGGATGTCTTTGCTAGCCTTATTTCTGTGGAATCTGAGAACAGATATTTCAGATCCCTTTGAAGACTATAGGGCCAAAGGAAATATCCTCTGATAACAAAGAGAAAGAAGGTTTCAGAGAAACTTCGTTGTGTTCTGTGAAATCATCTCACAGAGTTACAGCTTTCCCCTCCAGGAGCCTTTCGCTAAGACAGTTCTTGTGGAATTGGCAAAGTGATATTTGGAAGCCTATAGAGGGCTATGGTGAATAAGTAAATAGCCTCAGATGAAATCTGGAAAGAAGCTTTCTGAGAAACTGCTTAGTGTTCTGTTAATTCATCTCACAGAGTTACATCTGTATTTCCTGGATGTCTTTGCTAGCCTTATTTCTGTGGAATCTGAGAACAGATATTTCGGATCCCTTTGAAGACTATAGGGCCACAGGAAATATCCTCCGATAACAAAGGGAAAGAAGCTTTCTGAGAAACTTCGTTGTGTTCTGTGAAATCATCTCACAGAGTTACAGCTTTCCCCTCAAGGAGCCTTTCGCTAAGACAGTTCTTGTGGAATTGGCAAAGTGATATCTGGAAGCCCATAGAGGGCTATGGTGAAAAAGGAAATATCCTCAGATGAAATCTGGAAAGAAGCTTTCTGAGAAACTGCTCAGTGTTCTGTAAATTCATCTCACAGAGTTACATCTGTATTTCGTGGATCTCTTTGCTAGCCTTATTTCTGTGGAATCTGAGAACAGATATTTCGGATCCCTTTGAAGACTATAGGGCCAAAGGAAATATCCTACGATAACAAAGAGAAAGAAGCTTTCTGAGAAACTTCGTTGCGTTCTGTGAAATCATCTCACAGAGTTACAGCTTTCCCCTCAAGGAGCCTTTCGCTAAGACAGTTCTTGTGGAATTGGCAAAGTGATATTTGGAAGCCCATAGAGAGCTATGGTGAAAAAGGAAATATCCTCAGATGAAATCTGGATAGAAGCTTTCTGAGAAACTGCTTAGTGTTCTGTTAATTCATCTCACAGAGTTACATCTGTATTTCGTGGATGTCTTTGCTAGCCTTATTTCTGTGGAATCTCAGAGCAGATATTTCGGATCCCTTTGAAGACAATAGGGCCAAAGGAAATATCCTCCGATAACAAAGAGAAAGAAGCTTTCTGAGAAACTTCGTTGTGTTCTGTGAAATCATCTCACAGAGTTACAGCTTTCCCCTCAAGGAGCCTTTCGCTAAGACAGTTCTTGTGGAATTGGCAAAGTGATATTTGGAATCCCCTAGAGGGCTATGGTGAAAAAGGAAGTATCCTCAGATGAAATCTGAAAAGAAGCTTTCTGAGAAACTGCTTAGTGTTCTGTTAATTCATCTCACAGAGTTACATGTGTATTTCATGGATGTCTTTGCTAGCCTTATTTCTGTGGAATCTGAGAACAGATATTCCAGATCCCTTTGAAGACTATAGGCCAAAGGAAATATCCTCTGATAACAAAGAGAAAGAAGCTTTCAGAGAAACTTCGTTGTGTTCTGTGAAATCATCTCACAGAGTTACAGCTTTCCCCTCAAGGAGCCTTTCGCTACGACAGTTCTTGTGGAATTGGCAAAGTGATATTTGGAAGCCCATAGAGGGCTATGGTGAATAAGGAAATAGCCTCAGATGAAATCTGAAAAGAAGCTTTCTGAGAAACTGCTTAGTGTTCTGTTAATTCATCTCACAGAGTTACATCTGTATTTCGTGGATCTCTTTGCTAGCCTTATTTCTCTGGAATCTGAGAACAGATATGTCGGATCCCTTTGAAGACTATAGGGCCAAAGGAAATATCCTCCGATAACAGAGAGAAAGAAGCTTTCTGAGAAACTTCGTTGTGTTCTGTGAAATCATCTCACAGAGTTACAGCTTTCCCCTCAAGGAGCCTTTCGCTAAGACAGTTCTTGTGGAATTGTCAAAGTGATATTTGGAAGCCCATAGAGGGCTATGGTGAAAAAGGATATATCCTCAGATGAAATATGGAAAGAAGCTTTCTGAGAAACTGCTTAGTGTTCTGTTAATTCATCTCACAGAGTTACATCTGTATTTCGTGGATCTCTTTGCTAGCCTTATTTCTCTGGAATCTGAGAACAGATATGTCGGATCCCTTTGAAGACTATAGGGCCAAAGGAAATATCCTCCGATAACAGAGAGAAAGAAGCTTTCTGACAAACTTCGTTGTGTTCCGTGAAATCATCTCACAGAGTTACAGCTTTCCCCTCAAGGAGCCTTTCGATAAGACAGTTCTTGTGGAATTGGCAAAGTGATATTTGGAAGCAAATAGAGGGCTATGGTGAAAAAGGAAATATCCTCAGATGAAATCTGGAAAGAAGCTTTCTGAGAAACGGCTTAGTGTTCTCTTAATTCATCTCACAGAGTTACATCTGTATATCGTGGATCCCTTGGCTAGACTTATTTCTGTGGAATCTGAGAACAGATATTTCGGATCCCTTTGAAGACTATAGGGCCAAAGGAAATATCCTCCGATAACAAAGGGAACGAAGCTTTCTGAGAAACTTCGTTGTGTTCTGTGAATTTAGCTCACAGAGTTACAGCTTTCCCCTAAAGGAGCCTTTCGCTAAGACAGTTCTTGTGGAATTGGAAAAGTGACATTTGGAAGCCCATAGAGGGCTAAGGTGAAAAAGGAAATATCCTGAGATAAAATCTGGAAAGAAGCTTTCTGAGAAACTGCTTAGTGTTATGTTAATTCATCTCACGGAGTTACATCTGTATTTCATGGATGTCTTTGCTAGCCTTGTTTCTGTGGAATCTGAGGACAGATATTTCGAATCCCTTTGAAGACTATAGGGCCAAAGGAAATATCCTCCGATAACAAAGAGAACGAAGCTTTCAGAGAAGCTTCCTTGTGTTCTGTGAAATCATCTCACAGAGTTACAGCTTTCCCCTCACGGAGCCTTTCGCTAAGACAGTTCTTGTGGAGTTGGCAAAGTGATATTTGGAAGCCCATAGAGGGCTATGGTGAAAAAGGAATATCCTCAGAGGAAATCTGGAAGGAAGCTTTCTGAGAAACTGCTTAGTGTTCCGTTAATTCATGTCACTGAGTTACATCTGTATTTCGTGGATCTCTTTGCTAGCCTTATTTCTGTTCAATCTGAGAACAGATATTTCGGATCCCTTTGAAGACTATAGGGCCAAAGGAAATGTCCTCCGAAAACAAAGAGAAAGAAGCTTTCTGAGAAACTTCTTTGTGTTCTGTGAAATCATCTCACAGAGTTACAGCTTTCCCCTCAAGGAGCCTTTCGCTAAGACAGTTCTTGTGGAATAGGCAAAGTGATATTTGGAAGCCCATAGAGGGCTATGGTGAAAAAGGAAGTATCCTCAGATGAAATCTGGAAAGAAGCTTTCTGAGAAACTGCTTAGTGTTCTGTGAATTCATCTCACAGAGTTACATCTGTATTTCATGGATGTCTTTGCTAGCCTTATTTCTGTGGAATCTGAGAACAGATATTTCAGATCCCTTTGAAGACTATAGGGCCAAAGGAAATATCCTCTGATAACAAAGAGAAAGAAGCTTTCAGAGAAACTTCGTTGTGTTCTGTGAAATCATCTCACAGAGTTACAGCTTTCCCCTCAAGGAGCCTTTCGCTAAGACAGTTCTTGTGGAATTGGCAAAGTGATATTTGGAAGCCTATAGAGGGCTATGGTGAATAAGTAAATAGCCTCAGATGAAATCTGGAAAGAAGCTTTCTGAGAAACTGCTTAGTCTTCTGTTAATTCATCTCACAGAGTTACATCTGTATTTCCTGGATGTCTTTGCTAGCCTTATTTCTGTGGAATCTGAGTACAGATATTTCGGATCCATTTGAAGACTATAGGGCCACAGGAAATATCCTCCGATAACAAAGGGAAAGAAGCTTTCTGAGAAACTTCGTTGTGTTCTGTGAAATCATCTCACAGAGTTACAGCTTTCCCCTCAAGGAGCCTTTCGCTAAGACAGTTCTTGTGGAATTGGAAAAGTGATATTTGGAAGCCCCTAGAGGGCTATGGTGAAAAAGGAAATATCCTCAGATGAAATCTGGATAGAAGCTTTCTGAGAAACTGCTTAGTGTTCTGTTAATTCATCTCACAGAGTTATCTGTATTTCGTGGATGTCTTTGCTAGCCTTATTTCTGTGGAATCTGAGAGCAGATATTTCGGATCCCTTTGAAGACAATAGGGCCAAAGGAAATATCCTCCGATAACAAAGAGAAAGAAGCTTTCTGAGAAACTTCGTTGTGTTCTGTGAAATCATCTCACAGAGTTACAGCTTTCCCCTCAAGGAGCCTTTCGCTAAGACAGTTCTTGTGGAATTGTCAAAGTGATATTTGGAATCCCCTAGAGGGCTGTGGTGAAAAAGGAAGTATCCTCAGATGAAATCTGAAAAGAAGCTTTCTGAGAAACTGCTTAGTGTTCTGTTAATTCATCTCACAGAGTTACATGTGTATTTCATGGATGTCTTTGCTAACCTTATTTCTGTGGAATCTGAGAACAGATATTTCAGATCCCTTTGAAGACTATAGGCCAAAGGAAATATCCTTGGTTAACAAAGAGAAAGAAGCTTTCAGAGAAACTTCGTTGTGTTCTGTGAAATCATCTCACAGAGTTACAGCTTTCCCTCAAGGAGCCTTTCGCTAAGACAGTTCTTGTGGAATTGGCAAAGTGATATTTGGAAGCCCATAGAGGGCTATGGTGAATAAGGAAGTAGCCTCAGATGAAATCTGAAAAGAAGCTTTCTGAGAAACTGCTTAGTGTTCTGTTAATTCATCTCACAGAGTTACATCTGTATTTCGTGGATCTCTTTGCTAGCCTTATTTCTGTGGAATCTGAGAACAGATAATTCGGATCCCTTTGAAGACTATAGGGCCAAAGGAAATATCCTCCGATAACAAAGAGAAAGAAGCTTTCTGAGAAACTTCGTTGTGTTCTGTGAAATCATCTCACAGAGTTACAGCTTTCCCCTCAAGGAGCCTTCCGCTAAGACAGTTCTTGTGGAATAGGCAAAGTGATATTTGGAAGCCCATAGAGGGCTATGGTGAAAAAGGAAATATCCTCAGATGAAATCTGGAAAGAAGCTTTCTGAGAAACTGCTTAGTGTTCTGTTAATTCAACTTCCAGAGTTACATCTGTATTTCGTGGATGTCTTTGCTAGCCTTATTTCTGTGGAATGTAAGAACAGATATTTCGGATCCCCCTGAAGACTATAGGGCCAAAGGAAATATCCTCTGATAACAAAGAGAAGGAAGCTTTCTGAGAAACTTCTTGCTGTTCTTTGAAATCATCCCACAGAGTTACAGCTTTCCCCTCAAGGAGCCTTTCGCTAAGACAGTTCTTGTGGAATTGTCAAAGTGATATTTGGAAGTCCCTAGAGGGCTTTGGTGAAAAAGGATGTATCCTCAGATGAAATCTGGAAAGAAGCTTTCTGAGAAACTGGTTAGTGTTCTGTTAATTCATCTCACAGATTTACATCTTTATTTCATGGATGTCTTTGCTAGCCTTATTTCTGTGGAATCTGAGAACAGATATTTCAGATCCCTTTGAAGACTATAGGGCCAAAGGAAATATCCTCCGATAACAAAGAGAAAGAAGCTTTCTGAGAAACTTCTTGGTGTTCTGTGAAATCATCTCACAGAGTTACAGCTTTCCCCTCAAGGAGCCTTTCGATAAGACAGTTCTTGTGGAATTGGCAAAGTGATATTTGGAATCCCATAGAGGGCTATGGTGAAAAAGGAAATATCCTCAGATGAAATTTGGAAAGAAGCTTTCTGAGAAACTGCTTAGTGTTCTGTTAATTCATCTCACAGAGTTACATCTCTATTTCATGGATGTCTTTGCTAGCCTTGTTTCTGTGGAATCTGAGAACAGATAATTCGGATCCCTTTGAAGACTATAGGGCCAAAGGAAATATCCTCCGATAACAAAGAGAAAGAAGCTTTCTGAGAAACTTCGTTGTGTTCTGTGAAATCATCTCACAGAGTTACAGCTTTCCCCTCAAGGAGCCTTTCGCTAAGACAGTTCTTGTGGAATTGGCAAAGTGATATTTGGAAGCCCATAGAGGGCTATGGTGAATAAGGAAATATCCTCAGATGAAATCTGGAAAGAAGCTTTCTGAGAAACTGCTTAGTGTTCTGTTAATTCATCTCACAGAGTTACATGTGTATTTCTTGGATGTCTTTGCTAGCCTTATTTCTGTGGAATCTGAGAACAGATATTTCGGATCCCTTTGAAGACTATAGCGCCAAAGTAAATATCCTCCGATAACAAAGAGAAAGAAGCTTTCTGAGAAACTTCGTTGTGTTCTGTGAAATCATCTCACAGAGTTACAGCTTTCCCCTCAAGGAGCCTTTCGCTAAGACAGTTCTTGTGGAATTGTCAAAGTGATATTTGGAAGCCCATGGAGGACTATGGTGAAAAAGGAAATATCCTCAGATGAAATCTGGAAAGAAGCTTTCTGAGAAACTGCTTAGTGTTCTGTTAATTCATCTCACAGAGTTACATCTGTATTTCGTGGATCTCTTTGCCACCCTTATTTCTGTTGAATCTGAGAACATATATTTCGGATCCCTTAGAAGACTATAGGGCCGAAGGAAATATCCTCCGATAACAAAGAGAAAGAAGCTTTCTGAGAAACTTCGTTGTGTTCTGTGAAATCATCTCACAGAGTTACAGCTTTCCCCTCACGGAGCCTTTCGCAAAGACAGTTCTTGTGGAATTGGCAAAGTGATATTTGGAAGCCCATACAGGGCTATGGTGAAAAAGGAAATATCCTCAGATGAAATCTGGAAAGAAGCTTTCTGAGAAACTGCTTAGTGTTCTGTTAATTCATCTCACGGAGTTACATCTGTATTTCGTGGATCTCTTTGCTAGCCTTATTTCTCTGGAATCTGAGAACAGATATTTCGGATCCCTTTGAAGACTATGGGGCCAAAGGAAATATCCTCCGATAACAAAGAGAAAGAAGCTTTCTGAGAAACTTCGTTGTGTTCTGTGAAATCATCTCACAGAGTTACAGCTTTCCCCTCAAGGATTCCTTCGCTAAGACAGTTCTTGTGGAATTGGCAAATTGATATCTGGAAGCCCATAGAGGGATACGGTGAAAAAGGAAATATCCTCAGATGAAATCTGGAAAGAAGCTTTCTGAGAAACTGCTTAGTGTTATGTTAATTCATCTCACAGAGTTACATCTGTATTTCGTGGATTTCTTTGCTAGCCTTATTTCTGTGGAATCTGAGAACAGATATTTCGGATCTCTTTGAAGACTATAGGGCCAAAGGAAATATCCTCCGATAAAAGAGAGCAAGAAGCTTTCTGAGAAACTTCTTTGTGTTCTGTGAAATCATCTCACAGAGTTACAGCTTTCCCCTCAAGAAGCCTTTCGCTAAGACAGTTCTTGTGGAATTGTCAAAGTGATATTTGGAAGCCCATAGAGGACTATGGTGAAAAAGGAAATATCCTCAGATGAAATCTGGAAAGAAGCTTTCTGAGAAACTGCTTAGTGTTCTGTTAATTCATCTCACAGAGTTACATCTGTATTTCGTGGATCTCTTTGCCACCCTTATTTCTGTTGAATCTGAGAACAGATATTTCGGATCCCTTAGAAGACTATAGGGCCGAAGGAAATATCCTCCGATAACAAAGAGAAAGAAGCTTTCTGAGAAACTTCGTTGTGTTCTGTGAAATCATCTCACAGAGTTACAGCTTTCTCCTCACGGAGCTTTTCGCTAAGACAGTTCTTTTGGAATTGGCAAAGTGATATTTGGAATCCCATAGAGTGCTATGGTGAAAAAGGAAATATCCTCAGATGAAATCTGGAAAGAAGCTTTCTGAGAAAATGCTTAGTGTTCTGTTAATTCATCTCACGGAGTTACATCTGTATTTCATGGATGTCTTTGCTAGCCTTGTTTCTGTGGAATCTGAGGACAGATATTTCGAATCCCTTTGAAGACTATAGGGCCAAAGGAAATATCCTCCGATAACAAAGAGAACGAAGCTTTCAGAGAAGCTTCCTTGTGTTCTGTGAAATCATCTCACAGAGTTACAGCTTTCCCCTCACGGAGCCTTTCGCTAAGACAGTTCTTGTGGAGTTGGCAAAGTGATATTTGGAAGCCCATAGAGGGCTATGGTGAAAAAGGAAATATCCTCAGAGGAAATCTGGAAGGAAGCTTTCTGAGAAACTGCTTAGTGTTCCGTTAATTCATGTCACTGAGTTACATCTGTATTTCGTGGATCTCTTTGCTAGCCTTATTTCTGTTCAATCTGAGAACAGATATTTCGGATCCCTTTGAAGACTATAGGGCCAAAGGAAATGTCCTCCGAAAACAAAGAGAAAGAAGCTTTCTGAGAAACTTCTTTGTGTTCTGTGAAATCATCTCACAGAGTTACAGCTTTCCCCTCAAGGAGCCTTTCGCTAAGACAGTTCTTGTGGAATAGGCAAAGTGATATTTGGAAGCCCATAGAGGGCTATGGTGAAAAAGGAAGTATCCTCAGATGAAATCTGGAAAGAAGCTTTCTGAGAAACTGCTTAGTGTTCTGTTAATTCATCTCACAGAGTTACATCTGTATTTCATGGATGTCTTTGCTAGCCTTATTTCTGTGGAATCTGAGAACAGATATTTCAGATCCCTTTGAAGACTATAGGGCCAAAGGAAATATCCTCTGATAACAAAGAGAAAGAAGCTTTCAGAGAAACTTCGTTGTGTTCTGTGAAATCATCTCACAGAGTTACAGCTTTCCCCTCAAGGAGCCTTTCGCTAAGACAGTTCTTGTGGAATTGGCAAAGTGATATTTGGAAGCCTATAGAGGGCTATGGTGAATAAGTAAATAGCCTCAGATGAAATCTGGAAAGAAGCTTTCTGAGAAACTGCTTAGTCTTCTGTTAATTCATCTCACAGAGTTACATCTGTATTTCCTGGATGTCTTTGCTAGCCTTATTTCTGTGGAATCTGAGTACAGATATTTCGGATCCCTTGGAAGACTATAGGGCCACAGGAAATATCCTCCGATAACAAAGGGAAAGAAGCTTTCTGAGAAACTTCGTTGTGTTCTGTGAAATCATCTCACAGAGTTACAGCTTTCCCCTCAAGGAGCCTTTCGCTAAGACAGTTCTTGTGGAATTGGCAAAGTGATATCTGGAAGCCCATAGAGGGCTATGGTGAAAAGGGAAATATCCTCAGATGAAATCTGGAAAGAAGCTTTCTGAGAAACTGCTCAGTGTTCTGTAAATTCATCTCACAGAGTTACATCTGTATTTCGTGGATCTCTTTGCTAGCCTTATTTCTGTGGAATCTGAGAACAGATATTTCGGATCCCTTTGAAGACTATAGGGCCAAAGGAAATATCCTACGATAACAAAGAGAAAGAAGCTTTCTGAGAAACTTCGTTGTGTTCTGTGAAATCATCTCACAGAGTTACAGCTTTCCCCTCAAGGAGCCTTTCGATAAGACAGTTCTTGTGGAATTGGAAAAGTGATATTTGGAAGCCCCTAGAGGGCTATGGTGAAAAAGGAAATATCCTCAGATGAAATCTGGATAGAAGCTTTCTGAGAAACTGCTTAGTGTTCTGTTAATTCATCTCACAGAGTTACATCTGTATTTCGTGGATGTCTTTGCTAGCCTTATTTCTGTGGAATCTGAGAGCAGATATTTCGGATCCCTTTGAAGACAATAGGGCCAAAGGAAATATCCTCCGATAACAAAGAGAAAGAAGCTTTCTGAGAAACTTCGTTGTGTTCTGTGAAATCATCTCACAGAGTTACAGCTTTCCCCTCAAGGAGCCTTTCGCTAAGACAGTTCTTGTGGAATTGTCAAAGTGATATTTGGAATCCCCTAGAGGGCTATGGTGAAAAAGGAAGTATCCTCAGATGAAATCTGAAAAGAAGCTTTCTGAGAAACTGCTTAGTGTTCTGTTAATTCATCTCACAGAGTTACATGTGTATTTCATGGATGTCTTTGCTAACCTTATTTCTGTGGAATCTGAGAACAGATATTTCAGATCCCTTTGAAGACTATAGGCCAAAGGAAATATCCTCTGATAACAAAGAGAAAGAAGCTTTCAGAGAAACTTCGTTGTGTTCTGTGAAATCATCTCACAGAGTTACAGCTTTCCCTCAAGGAGCCTTTCGCTAAGACAGTTCTTGTGGAATTGGCAAAGTGATATTTGGAAGCCCATAGAGGGCTATGGTGAATAAGGAAGTAGGCTCAGATGAAATCTGAAAAGAAGCTTTCTGAGAAACTGCTTAGTGTTCTGTTAATTCATCTCACAGAGTTACATCTGTATTTCGTGGATCTCTTTGCTAGCCTTATTTCTGTGGAATCTGAGAACAGATAATTCGGATCCCTTTGAAGACTATAGGGCCAAAGGAAATATCCTCCGATAACAAAGAGAAAGAAGCTTTCTGAGAAACTTCGTTGTGTTCTGTGAAATCATCTCACAGAGTTACAGCTTTCCCCTCAAGGAGCCTTCCGCTAAGACAGTTCTTGTGGAATAGACAAAGTGATATTTGGAAGCCCATAGAGGGCTATGGTGAAAAAGGAAATATCCTCAGATGAAATCTGGAAAGAAGCTTTCTGAGAAACTGCTTAGTGTTCTGTTAATTCAACTTCCAGAGTTACATCTGTATTTCGTGGATGTCTTTGCTAGCCTTATTTCTGTGGAATGTAAGAACAGATATTTCGGATCCCCCTGAAGACTATAGGGCCAAAGGAAATATCCTCTGATAACAAAGAGAAGGAAGCTTTCTGAGAAACTTCTTGCTGTTCTTTGAAATCATCCCACAGAGTTACAGCTTTCCCCTCAAGGAGCCTTTCGCTAAGACAGTTCTTGTGGAATTGTCAAAGTGATATTTGGAAGTCCCTAGAGGGCTTTGGTGAAAAAGGATGTATCCTCAGATGAAATCTGGAAAGAAGCTTTCTGAGAAACTGGTTAGTGTTCTGTTAATTCATCTCACAGATTTACATCTTTATTTCATGGATGTCTTTGCTAGCCTTATTTCTGTGGAATCTGAGAACAGATATTTCAGATCCCTTTGAAGACTATAGGGCCAAAGGAAATATCCTCCGATAACAAAGAGAAAGAAGCTTTCTGAGAAACTTCTTGGTGTTCTGTGAAATCATCTCACAGAGTTACAGCTTTCCCCTCAAGGAGCCTTTCGATAAGACAGTTCTTGTGGAATTGGCAAAGTGATATTTGGAATCCCATAGAGGGCTATGGTGAAAAAGGAAATATCCTCAGATGAAATTTGGAAAGAAGCTTTCTGAGAAACTGCTTAGTGTTCTGTTAATTCATCTCACAGAGTTACATCTCTATTTCATGGATGTCTTTGCTAGCCTTGTTTCTGTGGAATCTGAGAACAGATAATTCGGATCCCTTTGAAGACTATAGGGCCAAAGGAAATATCCTCCGATAACAAAGAGAAAGACGCTTTCTGAGAAACTTCTTGGTGTTCTGTGAAATCATCTCACAGAGTTACAGCTTTCCCCTCAAGGAGCCTTTCGATAAGACAGTTCTTGTGGAATTGGCAAAGTGATATTTGGAATCCCATAGAGGGCTATGGTGAAAAAGGAAATATCCTCAGATGAAATCTGGAAAGAAGCTTTCTGAGAACTGCTTAGTGTTCTGTTAATTCATCTCACAGAGTTACATCTCTATTTCATGGATGTCTTTGCTAGCCTTGTTTCTGTGGAATCTGAGAACAGATAATTCGGATCCCTTTGAAGACTATAGGGCCAAAGGAAATATCCTCCGATAACAAAGAGAAAGAAGCTTTCTGAGAAACTTCGTTGTGTTCTGTGAAATCATCTCCCAGAGTTACAGCTTTCCCCTCAAGGAGCCTTTCGCTAAGACAGTTCTTGTGGAATTGGCAAAGTGATATTTGGAAGCCCTTAGAGGGCTATGGTGAATAAGGAAATATCCTCAGATGAAATCTGGAAGGAAGCTTTCTGAGAAACTGCTTAGTGTTCTGTTAATTCATCTCACAGAGTTACATGTGTATTTCTTGGATGTCTTTGCTAGCCTTATTTCTGTGGAATCTGAGAACAGATATTTCGGATCCCTTTGAAGACTATAGCGCCAAAGGAAATATCCTCCGATAACAAAGAGAAAGAAGCTTTCTGAGAAACTTCGTTGTGTTCTGTGAAATCATCTCACAGAGTTACAGCTTTCCCCTCAAGGAGCCTTTCGCTAAGACAGTTCTTGTGGAATTGTCAAAGTGATATTTGGAAGCCCATAGAGGACTATGGTGAAAAAGGAAATATCCTCAGATGAAATCTGGAAAGAAGCTTTCTGAGAAACTGCTTAGTGTTCTGTTAATTCATCTCACAGAGTTACATCTGTATTTCGTGGATCTCTTTGCCACCCTTATTTCTGTTGAATCTGAGAACATATATTTCGGATCCCTTAGAAGACTATAGGGCCGAAGGAAATATCCTCCGATAACAAAGAGAAAGAAGCTTTCTGAGAAACTTCGTTGTGTTTTGTGAAATCATCTCACAGAGTTACAGCTTTCCCCTCAAGGATTCCTTCGCTAAGACAGTTCTTGTGGAATTGACAAATTGATATCTGGAAGCCCATAGAGGGATACGGTGAAAAAGGAAATATCCTCAGATGAAATCTGGAAAGAAGCTTTCTGAGAAACTGCTTAGTGTTATGTTAATTCATCTCACAGAGTTACATCTGTATTTCGTGGATTTCTTTGCTAGCCTTATTTCTGTGGAATCTGAGAACAGATATTTCGGATCTCTTTGAAGACTATAGGGCCAAAGGAAATATCCTCCGATAAAAGAGAGCAAGAAGCTTTCTGAGAAACTTCTTTGTGTTCTGTGAAATCATCTCACAGAGTTACAGCTTTCCCCTCAAGAAGCCTTTCGCTAAGACAGTTCTTGTGGAATTGTCAAAGTGATATTTGGAAGCCCATAGAGGACTATGGTGAAAAAGGAAATATCCTCAGATGAAATCTGGAAAGAAGCTTTCTGAGAAACTGCTTAGTGTTCTGTTAATTCATCTCACAGAGTTACATCTGTATTTCGTGGATCTCTTTGCCACCCTTATTTCTGTTGAATCTGAGAACAGATATTTCGGATCCCTTAGAAGACTATAGGGCCGAAGGAAATATCCTCCGATAACAAAGAGAAAGAAGCTTTCTGAGAAACTTCGTTGTGTTCTGTGAAATCATCTCACAGAGTTACAGCTTTCTCCTCACGGAGCTTTTCGCTAAGACAGTTCTTTTGGAATTGGCAAAGTGATATTTGGAAGCCCATAGAGTGCTATGGTGAAAAAGGAAATATCCTCAGATGAAATCTGGAAAGAAGCTTTCTGAGAAACTGCTTAGTGTTCTGTTAATTCATCTCACAGAGTTACATCTCTATTTCGTTTATCTCTTTGCTAGACTTATTTCTGTGGAATCTGAGAACAGATATTTCGGATCCCTTTGAAGACTATAGGGCCAAAGGAAATATCCTCCGATAACAAAGATAAAGAAGCTTTCTGAGACACTTCGTTGTGTTCTGTGAAATCATCTCACAGAGTTACTGCTTACACCTCAAGGAGCCTTTCGCTAAGACAGTTCTTGTGGAATTGGCAAAGTGATATTTGGAAGCCCATAGAGGGCTATGGTGAAAAAGGATATATCCTCAGATGAAATATGGAAAGTAGCTTTCTGAGAAACTGCTTAGTGTTCTGTTAATTCATTTCACAGAGTTACATCTGTATTTCGTGGATCTCTTTGCTAGCCTTATTTCTCTGGAACATGAGAACAGATATGCCGGATCCCTTTGAAGACTATAGGGCCAAAGGAAATATCCTCCGATAACAGAGAGAAAGAAGCTTTCTGAGAAACTTCGTTGTGTTCTGTGAAATCATCTCACAGAGTTACAGCTTTCCCCTCAAGGAGCGTTTCGATAAGACAGTTCTTGTGGAATTGGCAAAGTGATATTTGGAAGCAAATAGAGAGCTATGGTGAAAAAGGAAATATCCTCAGATGAAATCTGGAAAGAAGCTTTCTGAGAAACTGCTTAGTGTTCTGTTAATTCATCTCACCGATTTACATCTGTATATCGTGGATCTCTTTGCTAGACTTATTTCTGTGGAATCTGAGAACAGATATTTCGAATCCCTTTGAAGACTACAGGGCCAAAGGAAATATCCTCTGATAACAAAGAGAACGAAGCTTTCTGAGAAACTTCGTTGTGTTCTGTGAATTTAGCTCACAGAGTTACAGCTTTCCCCTAAAGGAGCCTTTCGCTAAGACAGTTCTTGTGGAATTGGAAAAGTGACATTTGGAAGCCCATAGAGGGCTATGGTGAAAAAGGAAATATCCTCAGATGAAATCTGGAAAGAAGCTTTCTGAGAAACTGCTTAGTGTTCAGTTAATTCATCTAACGGAGTTACATCTGTATTTCATGGATGTCTTTGCTAGCCTTGTTTCTGTGGAATCTGAGAACAGATATTTCGGATGCCTTTGAAGATTCTAGGGCCAAAGGAAATATCCTCCGATAACAAAGAGAAAGAAGCTTTCAGAGAAACTTCCTTGTGTTCTGTGAAATCATCTCACAGAATTACAGCTTTCCCCTCAAGGAGCATTTCGCTAAGACAGTTCTTGTCTAATTGGCAAAGTGATATTTGGAAGCCCATAAAGGGCTATGGTGAAAAAGGAAATGTCCTCAGATGAAATCTGGAAAGAATCTGAGAAACTACTTAGTGTTCTGTTAATTCATCTCACAGAGTTACATCTGTATTTCGTGGATCTCTTTGCTAGCCTTATTTCTGTGAAATCTGATAACAGATATTTCGGATCCCTTTGAAGACTATAGGGCCAAAGGAAATATCCTCCGATAACAAAGAGAAAGAAGCTTTCTGAGAAACTTCGTTGTGTTCTATGAAATCATCTCACGGAGTTACAGCTTTCCCCTGAAGGAGCCTTTCGCAAAGACAGTTCTTGTGGAATCGGCAAAGTGATATTTGGAAGCCCATAGAGGGCTATGGTGAAAAAGGAAATATCCCCAGATGAAATCTGGAAAGAAGCTTTCTGAGAAACTGCTTAGTGTTCTGTTAATTCATCTCACAGAGTTACATCTGTATTTCGTGGATCTCTTTGCTAGCCTTATTTCTCTGGAATCTGAGAACAGATATTTCGGATCGATTTGAAGACTATGGGGCCAAAGGAATTATCCTCCGATAACAAAGAGAAAGAAGCTTTCTGAGAAACTTCGTTGTGTTCTGTGAAATCATCTCACAGAGTTACAGCTTTCCCCTAAATGATTCCTTCGCTAAGACAGTTCTTGTGGAATTGTCAAAGTGATATTTGGAAGCCCATAGAGGACTATGGTGAAAAAGGAAATATCCTCAAATGAAATCTGGAAAGAAGCTTTCTGAGAAACTGCTTAGTGTCTGTTAATTCATCTCACGGAGTTACATCTGTATTTCGTGGATCTCTTTGCTAGCCTAATTTCTGTGAAATCTGAGAACAGATATTTCGGATCCCTTTGAAGACTATAGGGCCAAAGGAAATATCCTCTGATAACAAAGAGAAAGAAGCTTTCTGAGAAACTTCGTTGTGTTCTGTGAAATCATCTCACAGAGTTACAGCTTTCCCCTCACGGAGCCGTTCGCTAAGACAGTTCTTTTGGAATTGGCAAAGTGATATTTGGAAGCCCATAGAGTGCTATGGTGAAAAAGGAAATATGCTCAGATGAAATCTGGAAAGAAGCTTTCTGAGAAACTGCTTAGTGTTCTGTTAATTCATCTCACAGAGTTACATCTGTATTTCGTGGAACTCTTTGCTAGCCTTATTTCTGTGGAATCTGAGAACAGATATTTCAGATCCCTTTGAAGACTATAGGGCCAAAGGAAATATCCTCCGATAACAAAGAGAAAGAAGCTTTCTGAGAAACTTCTTTGTGTTCTGTGAAATCACCTCACAGAGTTGCAGCTTTCCCATCAAGGAGCCTTTCGCTAAGACAGTTCTTGTGGAATTGGCAAAGTGATATTTGGAAGCCCATAGAGGGCTATGGTGAAAAAGGAAATATCCTCAAATGAAATCTGGAAAGAAGCTTTCTGAGAAACTGCTTAGTGTCTGTTAATTCATCTCACAGAGTTACATCTGTATTTCGTGGATCTCTTTGCTAGCCTAATTTCTGGGAAATCTGAGAACAGATATTTCGGATGCCTTTGAAGACTATAGGGCCAAAGGAAATATCCTCCGATAACAAAGAGAAAGAAGCTTTCTGAGAAACTTCGTTGTGTTCTGTGAAATCATCTCACAGAGTTACAGCTTTCCCCTCACGGAGCCTTTCGCTAAGACAGTTCTTTTGGAATTGGCAAAGTAATATTTGGAAGCCCATAGAGTGCTATGGTGAAAAAGGAAATATCCTCAGATGAAATCTGGAAAGAAGCTTTCTGAGAAACTGCTTAGTGTTCTGTTAATTCATCTCACAGAGTTACATCTCTATTTCGTGTATCTCTTTGCTAGACTTATTTCTGTGGAATCTGAGAACAGATATTTCGGATCCCTTTGAAGACTATAGGACCAAAGGAAATATCCTCCGATAACAAAGAGAAAGAAGCTTTCTGAGACACTTCGTTGTGTTCTGTGAAATCATCTCACAGAGTTACAGTTTTCCCCTCATGGAGCCTTTCGTTAGACAATTCTTTTTAAATTGGCAAAGTGATATTTGGAAGCCCATAGAGGGCTATGGTGAAAAAGGAAATATCCTCAGAGGAAATCTGGAAAGAAGCTTTCTGAGAAACTGCTTAGTGTTCTGTTAATTCATCTCACAGAGTTACATCTGTATTTCGTGGAACTCTTTGCTAGCCTTATTTCTGTGGAATCTGAGAACAGATATTTCAGATCCCTTTGAAGACTATAGGGCCAAAGGAAATATCCTCCGATAACAAAGAGAAAGAAGCTTTCTGAGAAACTTCTTTGTGTTCTGTGAAATCACCTCACAGAGTTGCAGCTTTCCCATCAAGGAGCCTTTCGCTAAGACAGTTCTTGTGGAATTGGCAAAGTGATATTTGGAAGCCCATAGAGGGATATGGTTAAAAAGGAAATATCCTCAGATGAAATCTGGAAAGAAGCTTTCTGAGAAACTGCTTAGTGTTCTGTTAATTCATCTCACAGAGTTACATCTGTATTTCATGGATGTCTTTGCTAGCCTTATTTCTGTGGAATCTGAGAACAGATATTTCGGATCCCTTTGAAGACTATAGGGCCACAGGAATTATCCACCGAAAACAAAGAGAAAGAAGCTTTCTGAGAAACTTCGTTGTGTTCTGTGAAATCATCTCACAGAGTTACAGCTTTCCCCTCAAGGAGCCTTTCCCTAAGACAGTTTAAGTGGAATTGGCAAAGTGATATTTGGAAGCCCATAGAGGGCTATGGTGAAAAAGGAAATATCCTCAGATGAAATCTGGAAAGAAGCTTTCTGAGAAACTGCTTCGTGTTCTGTTAATTCACCTCACAGAGTTACATCTGTATTTCGTGGATCTCTTTGCTAGCCTTATTTCTGTAGAATCTGAGAACAGATATTTCGGATCCCTTTGAAGACTATAGGGCCAAAGGAAATATCCTCCGATAACAAAGAGAAAGAAGCTTTCTGAGAAACTTCTTTGTGTTCTGTGAAATCAACTCACAGAGTTACAGGTTTCCCCTCAAGGAGCCTTTCGCTAAGACAGTTCTTGTGGAATTGGCAAAGTGATATTTGGAAGCCCATAGAGGGCTATGGTGAAAAAGGAATTATCCTCAGAAGAAATCTGGAAAGAAGCTTTCTGAGAAACTGCTTAGTGTTCTGTTAATTCATCTCACAGAGTTACATCTCTATTTCGTGGATCTCCTTGCTAGCCTTATTTCTGTGGAATCTGAGAACAGATATTTCGGATCCCTTTGAAGACTTTAGGGGCAAAGGAAATATCCTCCGATAACAAAGAGAAAGAAGCTTTCTGAGAAACTTCGTTGTTTTCTGTGAAATCATCTCACAGAGTTACAGCTTTCCCCTCAAGGAGCCTTTCGCTAAGACAGTTCTTGTGGAATTGGCAAAGTGATATTTGGAAGCCCATAGAGGGCTATGGTGAAAAAGGAAATATCCTCAGATGAAATCTGGAAAGAAGCTTTCTGAGAAACTGCTTAGTGTTCTGTTAATTCATCTCACAGAGTTACATCTGTATTTCGTGGATCTCTTTGCTAGCCTTATTTCTGTGGAATCCGAGAACAGATATTTCGGATCCCTTTGAAGACTATAGGGCCAAAGGAAATATCCTCCGATAACAAAGAGAAAGAAGCTTTCTGAGAAACTTCTTTGTGTTCTGTGAAATCATCTCACAGAGTTACAGCTTTCCCCTCAAGGAGCCTTTCGCTAAGACAGTTCTTGTGGAATTGGCAAAGTGATATTTGGAAGCCCATAGAGGGCTATGGTGAAAAAGGAAATATCCACAGATGAAATCTGGAAAGAAGCTTTCTGAGAAACTGCTTAGTATTCTGTTAATTCACCTCACAGAGTTACACCTGTATTTCGTGGATCTCTTTGGTAGCCTTATTTCTGTAGAATCTGAGAAGAGATATTTCGGATCCCCTTGAAGACTATAGGGCCAAAGGAAATATCCTCCGATAACAAAGAGAAAGAAGCTTTCTGAGAAACTTCGTTGTGTTCTGTGAAATCATCTCACAGAGTTACAGCTTTCCCCTCAAGGAGCCTTTCGCTAAGACAGTTGTTGTGGAATTGGCAAAGTGATATTTGGAAGCCCACAGAGGGCTATGGTGAAAAAGGAAATATCCAAAGATGAAATCTGGAAAGAAGCTTTCTGAGAAACTGCTTAGTGTTCTGTTAATTTACCACACGGAGTTACATCTGTATTTCGTGGATCTCTTTTTTAGCCTTATTTCTGTAGAATCTGAGAACAGATATTTCGGATCCCTTTGAAGACTATAGCGCCAAAGGAAATATCCTCCGATAACAAAGAGAAAGAAGCTTTCTGAGAAACTTCGTTGTGTTCTGTGAAATCATCTCACAGAGTTACAGCTTTCCCCTCAAGGAGCCTTTCGCTAAGACAGATCTTGAGGAACTGCTAAAGTGATATTTGGAAGCCCATAGTGGGGTATGGTGAAAAAGGAAATATCCTCAGATGAAATCTGGAAAGAAGCATTCTGAGAAACTGCTTAGTGTTCTGTTAATTCACCTCACAGAGTTACATCTGTATTTCGTGGATCTCTTTGCTAGCCTTATTTCTGTGGAATCTGAGAACAGATATTTCAGATCCGTTTGAAGACTATAGGGCCAAAGGAAATATCCTCCGATAACAAAGAGAAAGAAGCTTTCTGAGAAACTTCTTTGTGTTCTGTGAAATCATCTCACAGAGTTGCAGCTTTCCCCTCAAGGAGCCTTTCGCTAAGACAGTTCTTTTGGAATTGGCAAAGTGATATTTGGAAGCCCATAGAGGGCTATGGTGAAAAAGGAAATATCCTCAGATGAAATCTGGAAAGAAGCTTTCTGAGAAACTGCTTAGTGTTCTGTTAATTCATCTCACAGAGTTACATCTGTATTTCGTGGATCTCTTTGCTAGCCTTATTTCTGTGGAATCTGAGAACAGATATTTCGGATCCCTTGGAAGACTATAGGGCCAAAGGAAATATCCTCCGATAACAAAGAGAAAGAAGCTTTCTGAGAAACTTCGTTGTGTTCTGTGAAATCATCTCACAGAGTTACAGCTTTCCCGTCACGGAGCCTTTCGCTAAGACAGTTCTTGTGGAATTGGCAAAGTGATATCTGAAAGCCCATAGAGGGCTATGGTGAATAAGGAAATATCCTCAGATGAAATCTGGAAAGAAGCTTTCTGAGAAACTGCTTAGTGTTCTGTTAATTCATCTCACGGAGTTACATCTGTATTTCGTGGATCTCTTTGCTAGCCTTATTTCTGTGGAATCAGAGAACAGATATTTCGGATCCCTATGAAGACTATAGGGCCTAAGGAAATATCCTCCGATAACAAAGAGAAAGAAACTTTCTGAGAAACTTCTTTGTGTTCTGTGAAATCATCTCACAGAGTTACAGCTTTCCCCTCAAGGAGCCTTTCGCTAAGACAGTTCTTGTGGAATTGGCAAAGTGATATTTGGAAGCCCATAGAGGGCTATGGTGAAAAAGGAAATATCCTCAGATGAAATCTGGAAAGAAGCTTTCTGAGAAACTGCTTAGTGTTCTGTTAATTCATCTCACAGAGTTACATCTGTATTTCGTGGATCTCCTTGCTAGCCTTATTTCTGTGGAATCTGAGAACAGATATTTCGGATCCCTTTGAAGACTATAGGGCCAAAGGAAATATCCTCCGATAACAAAGAGAAAGAAGCTTTCTGAGAAACTTCGTTGTGTTCTGTGAAATCATCTCACAGAGTTACAGCTTTTCCCTCAAGGAGCCTTTCGCCTAGACAGTTCTTGTGGAATTGGCAAAGTGATATTTGGAAGCCCATAGAGGGCTATGGTGAATAAGGAAATATCCTCAGATGAAATCTGGAAAGAAGCTTTCTGAGAAACTGCTTAGTGTTCTGTTAATTCATCTCACAGAGTTACATCTGTATTTCGTGGATCTCCTTGCTAGCCTTATTTCTGTGGAATCTCAGAACAGATATTTCGGATCCCTTTGAAGACTATAGGGCCAAAGGAAATATCCTCCGATAACAAAGAGAAAGAAGCTTTCTGAGAAACTTCTTTGTGTTCTGTGAAATCATCTCACAGAGTTACAGCTTTCCCCTCAAGGAGCCTTTCGCTAAGACAGTTCTTGTGGAATTGGTAAAGTGATATTTGGAAGCCCATAGAGGGCTATGGTGAAAAAGGAAATATCCTCAGATGAAATCTGGAAAGAAGCTTTCTGAGAAACTGCTTAGTGTTCTGTTAATTCATCTCACAGAGTTACATCTGTATTTCGTGGATCTCTTTGCTAGCCTTATTTCTGTGGAATCTGAGAACAGATATTTCGGATCCCTTTGAAGACTATAGGGCTAAAGGAAATATCCTCCGATAACAAAGAGAAAGAAGCTTTCTGAGAAACTTCGTTGTGTTCTGTGAAATCATCTCACAGAGTTACAGCTTTCCCCTCACGGAGCCTATCGTTAGACAGTTCTTTTGAAATTGGCAAAGTGATATTTGGAAGCCCATAGAGGGCTATGGAGAAAAAAGGAAATATCCTCAGAAGAAATCTGGAAAGAAGCTTTCAGAGAAACTGCTTAGTGTTCTATTAATTCATCTCACAGAGTTACATCTGTATTTCGTGGATCTCTTTGCTAGCCTTATTTCTGTGGAATCTGAGAACAGATATTTCGGATCCCTTTGAAGACTACAGGGCCAAAGGAAATATCCTCCGATAACAAAGAGAAAGAAGCTTTCTGAGAAACTTCGTTGTGTTCTGTGAAATCATCTCAAAGAGTTACAGCTTTCCCCTCACGGAGCCTTTCGCTAAGACAGTTCTTGTGGAATTGGCAAAGTGATATCTGAAAGCCCATAGAGGGCTATGGTGAAAAAGGAAATATCGTCAGTTGAAATCTGGAAAGAAGGTTTCTGAGAAACTGCTTAGTGTTCTGTTAATTCATCTCACAGAGTTACATCTGTATTTCGTGGATCTCTTTGCTAGCCTTATTTCTGTGGAATCTCAGAACAGATATTTCGGATCCCTTTAAAGACTATAGGGCCAAAGGAAATATCCTCCGATAACAAAGAGAAAGAAGCTTTCTGAGAAACTTCTTTGTGTTCTGTGAAATCATCTCACAGAGTTGCAGCTTTCCCCTCAGGAGACTTTCGCTAAGACAGTTCTTGTGGAATTGGCAAAGTGATATTTGGAAGCCCATAGAGGGATATGGTGAAAAAGGAAATATCCTCAGATGAAATCTGGAAAGAAGATTTCTGAGAAATTGCTTAGTGTTCTGTTAATTCATCTCACCGAGTTACATCTGTATTTCGTGGATCTCTTTGCTAGCCTTATTTCTGTGGAATCTGAGAGCAGATATTTCGGATCCCTTTGAAGACTATAGGGCCAAAGGAAATATCCTCCGATAACAAAGAGAAAGAAGCTTTCTGAGAAACTTCGTTGTGTTCTGTGAAATCATCTCACAGAGTTACAGCTTTCCCCTCACGGAGCCTTTCGCTAAGAAAGTTCTTGTGGAATTGGCAAAGTGATATCTGAAAGCCCATAGAGGGCTATGGTGAAATAGGAAATATCCTCAGTTGAAATCTGGAAAGAAGCTTTCTGAGAAACTGCTTAGTGTTCTGTTAATTCATCTCACAGAGTACATCTGTATTTCGTGGACCTCTTTGCTAGCCTTATTTCTGTGGAATCTGAGAACAGATATTTCGGATCCCTTTGAAGACTACAGGGCCAAAGGAAATATCCTCCAATAACAAAGAGAAAGAAGCTTTCTGAGAAACTTCTTTGTGTTCTGTGAAATCATCTCACAAAGTTGCAGCTTTCCCCTCAAGAAGCCTTTCGCTAAGACAGTTCGTGTGGAATTGGCAAAGTGATATTTGGAAGCCCATAGAGGGCTATGGTGAAAAAGGAAATATCCTCAGATGAAATCTGGAAAGAAGCTTTCTGAGAAACTGCTTAGTGTTCTGTTAATTCACCTCACAGAGTTACATCTGTATTTCGTGGATCTCTTTGCTAGCCTTATTTCTGTAGAATCTGAGAACAGATATTTCGGATCCCTTTGAAGACTATAGGGCCAAAGGAAATATCCTCCGATAACAAAGAGAAAGAAGCTTTCTGAGAAAATTCTTTGTGTTCTGTGAAATCATCTCACAGAGTTACAGCTTTCCCCTCAAGGAGCCTTTCGCTAAGACAGTTCTTGTGGAATTGCAAAGTGATATTTGGAAGCCCGTAGAGGGCTATGGTGAAAAAGGAAATATCCTCAGAGGAAATCTGGAAAGAAGCTTTCTGAGAAACTGCTTAGTGTTCTGTTAATTCATCTCACAGAGTTACATCTGTATTTCGTGGATCTCTTTGCTAGCCTTATTTCTGTGGAAACTGAGAACAGATATTTCGGATCCCTTTGAAGACTATAGGGCCAAAGGAAATATCCTCCGATAACAAAGAGAAAGAAGCTTTCTGAGAAACTTCTTTGTGTTCTGTGAAATCATCTCACAGAGTTACAGCTTTCCCCTCAAGGAGTCTTTCGCTAAGATAGTTCTTGTGGAATTCGCAAAGTGATATCTGGAAGCCCATAGAGGGCTATGGTGAAAAAGGAAATATCCTCAGATGAAATCTGGAAAGAAGCTTTCTGAGAAACTGCTTAGTGTTCTGTTAATTCCTCTCACAGAGTTACATCTGTATTTCATGGAACTCTTTGCTAACCTTATTTCTGTTGAATCTGAGAACAGATATTTCGGATCCCTTTGAAGACTATAGGGCCACAGGAAATATCCACCGATAATAAAGAGAAAGAAGCTTTCTGAGAAACTACGTTGTGTTCTGTGAAATCATCTCACAGAGTTACAGCTTTCCCCTCAAGGAGCCTTTCGCTAAGACAGTTCTTGTGGAATTGGCAAAGTGATATTTGGAAGCCCATAGAGGGCTATGGTGAAAAAGGAAATATCCTCAGATGAAATCTGGAAAGAAGCTTTCTGAGAAACTGCTTAGTGTTCTGTTAATTCACCTCACAGAGGTACATCTGTATTTCGTGGATCTCTTTGCTAGCCTTATTTCTGTAGAATCTGAGAACAGATATTTCAGATCCCTTTGAAGACTATAGAGTCAAAGGAAATATCCTCCGATAACAAAGAGAAAGAAGCTTTCTGAGAAACTTCTTTGTGTTCTGTGAAATCATCTCACAGAGTTACAGCTTTCCCCTCAAGGAGCCTTTCGCTAAGACAGTTCATGTGGAATTGGCAAAGTGATATTTGGAAGCCCATAGAGGGCTATGGTGAAAAAGGAAATATCCTCAGATTAAATCTGGAAAGAAGCTTTCGGAGAAACTGCTTAGTGTTCTGTTAATTCATCTCACAGGGTTACATCTGTATTTCGTGAATCTCTTTGCTAGCCTTATTTCTGTGGAATCTGAGAACAGATATTTCGGATCCCATTGAAGACTATAGGGCCACAGGAAATATCCTCCGATAACAAAGAGAAAGAAGCTTTCTGAGAAACTTCGTTGTGTTCTGTGAAATCATCTCACAGAGTTACAGCTTTCCCCTCATGGAGCCTTTCGTTAGACAGTTCTTTTGATATTGGCAAAGTGATATTTGGAAGCCCATAGAGGGCTATGGTGAAAAAGGAAATATCCTCAGAGGAAATCTGGAAAGAAGCTTTCTGAGAAACTGCTTAGTGTTCTGTTAATTCATCTCACAGAGTTACATCTGTATTTCGTGGAACTCTTTGCTAGCCTTATTTCTGTGGAATCTGAGAACAGATATTTCAGATCCCTTTGAAGACTGTAGGGCCAAAGGAAATATCCTCCGATAACAAAGAGAAAGAAACGTTCTGAGAAACTTCTTTGTGTTCTGTGAAATCACCTCACAGAGTTGCAGCTTTCCCATCAAGGAGCCTTTCGCTAAGACAGTTCTTGTGGAATTGGCAAAGTGATATTTGGAAGCCCATAGAGGGCTATGGTGAAAAAGGAAATATCCTCAGATGAAATCTGGAAAGAAGCTTTCTGAGAAACTGCTTCGTGTTCTGTTAATTCACCTCGCAGAGTTACATCTGTATTTCGTGGATCTCTTTGCTAGCCTTATTTCTGTAGAATCTGAGAACAGATATTTCGGATCCCTTTGAAGACTACAGGGCCAAAGGAAATATCCTCCGATAACAAAGAGAAAGAAGCTTTCTGAGAAACTTCTTTGTGTTCTGTGAAATCAACTCACAGAGTTACAGGTTTCCCCTCAAGGAGCCTCTCGCTAAGACAGTTCTTGTGGAATTGGCAAAGTGATATTTGGAAGCCCATAGAGGGCAATGGTGAAAAAGGAATTATCCTCAGAAGAAATCTGGAAAGAAGCTTTCTGAGAAACTGCTTGGTGTTCTGTTAATTCATCTCACAGAGTTACATCTCCATTTCGTGGATCTCCTTGCTAGCCTTATTTCTGTGGAATCTGAGAACAGATATTTCGGATCCCTTTGAAGACTATAGGGCCAAAGGAAATATCCTCCGATAACAAAGAGAAAGAAGCTTTCTGAGAAACTTCGTTGTGTTCTGTGAAATCATCTCACAGAGTTACAGCTTTCCCCTCAAGGAGCCTTTCGCTAAGACAGTTCTTGTGGAATTGGCAAAGTGATATTTGGAAGCCCATAGAGGGCTATGGTGAAAAAGGAAATATCCTCAGATGAAATCTGGAAAGAAGCTTTCTGAGAAACTGCTTAGTGTTCTGTTAATTCATCTCACAGAGTTACATCTGTATTGCGTGGATCTCTTTGCTAGCCTTACTTCTGTGGAATCTGAGAACAGATATTTCGGATCCCTTTGAAGACTATAGGGCCAAAGGAAATATCCTCCGATAACAAAGAGAAACAAGCTTTCTGAGAAACTTCGTTGTGTTCTGTGAAATCATCTCACAGAGTTACAGCTTTCCCCTCAAGGAGCCTTTCGCTAAGACAGTTCTTGTGGAATTGGCAAAGTGATATTTGGAAGCCCATAGAGGGCTATGGTGAAAAAGGAAATATCCAAAGATGAAATCTGGAAAGAAGCTTTCTGAGACCTGCTTAGTGTTCTGTTAATTCACCTCACAGAGTTACATCTGTATTTCGTGGATCTCTTTGTTAGCCTTATTTCTGTAGAATCTGAGAACAGATATTTCGGATCCCTTTGAAGACTATAGGGCCAAAGGAAATATCCTCCGATAACAAAGAGAAAGAAGCTTTCTGAGAAACTTCGTTGTGTTCTGTGAAATCATCTCACAGAGTTACAGCTTTCCCCTCAAGGAGCCTTTCGCTAAGACAGTTCTTGTGGAATTGGCAAAGTGATATTTGGAAGCCCATAGAGGGCTATGGTGAAAAAGGAAATATCCAAAGATGAAATCTGGAAAGAAGCTTTCTGAGAAACTGCTTAGTGTTCTGTTAATTCACCTCACAGAGTTACATCTGTATTTCGTGGATCTCTTTGTTAGCCTCATTTCTGTAGAATCTGAGAACAGATATTTCGGATCCCTTTGAAGACTATAGCGCCAAAGGAAATATCCTCCGATAACAAAGAGAAAGAAGCTTTCTGAGAAACTTCGTTGTGTTCTGTGAAATCATCTCACAGAGTTACAGCTTTCCCCTCAAGGAGCCTTTCGCTAAGACAGATCTTGAGGAACTGCTAAAGTGATATTTGGAAGCCCATAGTGGGGTATGGTGAAAAAGGAAATATCCTCAGATGAAATCTGGAAAGAAGCATTCTGAGAAACTGCTTAGTGTTCTGTTAATTCACCTCACAGAGTTACATCTGTATTTCGTGGATCTCTTTGCTAGCCTTATTTCTGTGGAATCTGAGAACAGATATTTCAGATCCGTTTGAAGACTATAGGGCCAAAGGAAATATCCTCCGATAACAAAGAGAAAGAAGCTTTCTGGGAAACTTCTTTGTGTTCTGTGAAATCATCTCACAGAGTTGCAGCTTTCCCCTCAAGAAGCCTTTCGCTAAGACAGTTCTTGTGGAATTGGCAAAGTGATATTTGGAAGCCCATAGAGGGCTATGGTGAAAAAGGAAATATCCTCAGATGAAATCTGGAAAGAAGCTTTCTGAGAAACTGCTTAGTGTTCTGTTAATTCATCTCGCAGAGTTACATCTGTATTTCGTGGATCTCTTTGCTAGCCTTATTTCTGTGGAATCTGAGAACAGATATTTCGGATCCCTTGGAAGACTATAGGGCCAAAGGAAATATCCTCCGATAACAAAGAGAAAGAAGCTTTCTGAGAAACTTCGTTGTGTTCTATGAAATCATCTCACAGAGTTACAGCTTTCCCATCACGGAGCCTTTCGCTAAGACAGTTCTTGTGGAATTGGCAAAGCGATATCTGAAAGCCCATAGAGGGCTATGGTGAATAAGGAAATATCCTCAGATGAAATCTGGAAAGAAGCTTTCTGAGAAACTGCTTAGTGTTCTGTTAATTCATCTCACAGAGTTACATCTGTATTTCGTGGATGTCTTTGCTAGCCTTATTTCTGTGGAATCTGAGAACAGATATTTCGGGTCCCTATGAAGACTATAGGGCCAAAGGAAATATCCTCCGATAACAAAGAGAAAGAAGCTTTCTGAGAAACTTCGTTGTGTTCTGTGAAATCATCTCACAGAGTTACAGCTTTCCCCTCAAGGAGCCTTTCGCTAAGACAGTTCTTGTGGAATTGGCAAAGTGATATTTGGAAGCCCATAGAGGGCTATGGTGAAAAAGGAAATATCCTCAGATGAAATCTGGAAAGAAGCTTTCTGAGAAACTGCTTAGTGTTCTGTTAATTCATCTCACAGAGTTACATCTGTATTTCGTGGATCTCCTTGCTAGCCTTACTTCTGTGGAATCTGAGAACAGATATTTCGGATCCCTTTGAAGACTATAGGGCCAAAGGAAATATCCTCCGATAACAAAGAGAAAGAAGCTTTCTGAGAAAGTTCGTTGTGTTCTGTGAAATCATCTCACAGAGTTACAGCTTTCCCCTCAAGGAGCCTTTCGCTAAGACAGTTCTTGTGGAATTGGTAAAGTGATATTTGGAAGCCCATAGAGGGCTATGGTGAAAAAGGAAATATCCTCAGATGAAATCTGGAAAGAAGCTTTCTGAGAAACTGCTTAGTGTTCTGTTAATTCATCTCACAGAGTTACATCTGTATTTCGTGGATCTCTTTGCTAGCCTTATTTCTGTGGAATCTGAGAACAGATATTTCGGATCCCTTTGAAGACTATAGGGCCAAAGGAAATATCCTCCGATAACAACGAGAAAGAAGCTTTCTGAGAAACTTCGTTGTGTTCTGTGAAATCATCTCACAGAGTTACAGCTTTCCCCTCACGGAGCTTTTCGTTAGACAGTTCTTTTGAAATTGGCAAAGTGATATTTGGAAGCCTATAGAGGGCTATGGTGAAAAAGGAAATATCCTCAGAAGAAATCTGGAAAGAAGCTTTCAGAGAAACTGCTTAGTGTTCTGTTAATTCATCTCACAGAGTTACATCTGTATTTTATGGATCTCTTTGCTAGCCTTATTTCTGTGGAATCTGAGAACAGATATTTCGGATCCCTTTGAAGACTATAGGGCCAAAGGAAATATCCTCCGATAACAAAGAGAAAGAAGCTTTCTGAGAAACTTCTTTGTGTTCTGTGAAATCATCTCACAGAGTTGCAGCTTTCCCCTCAAGGAGCCTTTCGCTAAGACAGTTCTTGTGGAATTGGCAAAGTGATATTTGGAAGCCCATAGAGGGATATGGAGAAAAAGGAAATATCCTCAGATGAAATCTGGAAAGAAGCTTTCTGAGAAATTGCTTAGTGTTCTGTTAATTCATCTCACCGAGTTACATCTGTATTTCGTGGATCTCTTTGCTAGCCTTTCTTCTGTGGAATCTGAGAACAGATATTTCGGATCCCTTTGAAGACTACAGGGCCAAAGGAAATATCCTCCGATAACAAAGAGAAAGAAGCTTTCTGAGAAACTTCGTTGTGTTCTGTGAAATCATCTCAAAGAGTTACAGCTTTCCCCTCACGGAGCCTTTCGCTAAGACAGTTCTTGTGGAATTGGCAAAGTGATATCTGAAAGCCCATAGAGGGCTATGGTGAAAAAGGAAATATCGTCAGTTGAAATCTGGAAAGAAGCTTTCTGAGAAACTGCTTAGTGTTCTGTTAATTCATCTCACAGAGTTACATCTGTATTTCGTGGATCTCTTTGCTAGCCTTATTTCTGTGGAATCTCAGAACAGATATTTCGGATCCCTTTGAAGACTATAGGGCCAAAGGAAATATCCTCCGATAACAAAGAGAAAGAAGCTTTCTGAGAAACTTCGTTGTGTTCTGTGAAATCATCTCACAGAGTTACAGCTTTCCCCTCACGTAGCCTTTCGCTAAGACAGTTCTTTTGAAATTGGTAAAGTGATATTTGGAAGCCCATAGAGGGCTATGGTGAAAAAGGAAATATCCTCAGATGAAATCTGGAAAGAAGCTTTCTGAGAAACTGCTTAGTGTTCTGTTAATTCATCTCACAGAGTTACATCTGTATTTCGTGGATCTCTTTGCTAGCCTATTTTCTGTGGAATCTGAGAACAGATATTTCGGATCCCTTTGAAGACTATAGGGCCAAAGGAAATATCCTCCGATAACAAAGAGAAAGAAGCTTTCTGAGAAAGTTCGTTGTGTTCTGTGAAATCATCTCACAGAGTTACAGCTTTCCCCTCAAGGAGCCTTTCGCTAAGACAGTTCTTGTGGAATTGGTAAAGTGATATTTGGAAGCCCATAGAGGGCTATGGTGAAAAAGGAAATATCCTCAGATGAAATCTGGAAAGAAGCTTTCTGAGAAATTGCTTAGTGTTCTGTTAATTCATCTCACAGAGTTACATCTGTATTTCGTGGATCTCTTTGCTAGCCTTATTTCTGTGGAATCTGAGAACAGATATTTCGGATCCCTTTGAAGACTATAGGGCCAAAGGAAATATCCTCCGATAACAAAGAGAAAGAAGCTTTCTGAGAAACTTCGTTGTGTTCTGTGAAATCATCTCACAGAGTTACAGCTTTCCCCTCACGGAGCTTTTCGTTAGACAGTTCTTTTGAAATTGGCAAAGTGATATTTGGAAGCCCATAGAGGGCTATGGTGAAAAAGGAAATATCCTCAGAAGAAATCTGGAAAGAAGCTTTCAGAGAAACTGCTTAGTGTTCTGTTAATTCATCTCACAGAGTTACATCTGTATTTTATGGATCTCTTTGCTAGCCTTATTTCTGTGGAATCTGAGAACAGATATTTCGGATCCCTTTGAAGACTATAGGGCCAAAGGAAATATCCTCCGATAACAAAGAGAAAGAAGCTTTCTGAGAAACTTCTTTGTGTTCTGTGAAATCATCTCACAGAGTTGCAGCTTTCCCCTCAAGGAGCCTTTCGCTAAGACAGTTCTTGTGGAATTGGCAAAGTGATATTTGGAAGCCCATAGAGGGATATGGAGAAAAAGGAAATATCCTCAGATGAAATCTGGAAAGAAGCTTTCTGAGAAATTGCTTAGTGTTCTGTTAATTCATCTCACCGAGTTACATCTGTATTTCGTGGATCTCTTTGCTAGCCTTACTTCTGTGGAATCTGAGAACAGATATTTCGGATCCCTTTGAAGACTACAGGGCCAAAGGAAATATCCTCCGATAACAAAGAGAAAGAAGCTTTCTGAGAAACTTCGTTGTGTTCTGTGAAATCATCTCAAAGAGTTACAGCTTTCCCCTCACGGAGCCTTTCGCTAAGACAGTTCTTGTGGAATTGGCAAAGTGATATCTGAAAGCCCATAGAGGGCTATGGTGAAAAAGGAAATATCGTCAGTTGAAATCTGGAAAGAAGCTTTCTGAGAAACTGCTTAGTGTTCTGTTAATTCATCTCACAGAGTTACATCTGTATTTCGTGGATCTCTTTGCTAGCCTTATTTCTGTGGAATCTCAGAACAGATATTTCGGATCCCTTTGAAGACTATAGGGCCAAAGGAAATATCCTCCGATAACAAAGAGAAAGAAGCTTTCTGAGAAACTTCGTTGTGTTCTGTGAAATCATCTCACAGAGTTACAGCTTTCCCCTCACGTAGCCTTTCGCTAAGACAGTTCTTTTGAAATTGGTAAAGTGATATTTGGAAGCCCATAGAGGGCTTGGTGAAAAAGGAAATATCCTCAGATGAAATCTGGAAAGAAGCTTTCTGAGAAACTGCTTAGTGTTCTGTTAATTCATCTCACAGAGTTACATGTGTATTTCGTGGATCTCCTTGCTAGCCTATTTTCTGTGGAATCTGAGAACAGATATTTCGGATCCCTTTGAAGACTATAGGGCCAAAGGAAATATCCTCCGATAACAAAGAGAAAGAAGCTTTCTGAGAAAGTTCGTTGTGTTCTGTGAAATCATCTCACAGAGTTACAGCTTTCCCCTCAAGGAGCCTTTCGCTAAGACAGTTCTTGTGGAATTGGTAAAGTGATATTTGGAAGCCCATAGAGGGCTATGGTGAAAAGGAAATATCCTCAGATGAAATCTGGAAAGAAGCTTTCTGAGAAACTGCTTAGTGTTCTGTTAATTCATCTCACAGAGTTACATCTGTATTTCGCGGATCTCTTTGCTAGCCTTATTTCTGTGGAATCTGAGAACAGATATTTCGGATCCCTTTGAAGACTATAGGGCCAAAGGAAATATCCTCCGATAACAAAGAGAAAGAAGCTTTCTGAGAAACTTCGTTGTGTTCTGTGAAATCATCTCACAGAGTTACAGCTTTCCCCTCACGGAGCTTTTCGTTAGACAGTTCTTTTGAAATTGGCAAAGTGATATTTGGAAGCCCATAGAGGGCTATGGTGAAAAAGGAAATATCCTCAGAAGAAATCTGGAAAGAAGCTTTCAGAGAAACTGCTTAGTGTTCTGTTAATTCATCTCACAGAGTTACATCTGTATTTTATGGATCTCTTTGCTAGCCTTATTTCTGTGGAATCTGAGAACAGATATTTCGGATCCCTTTGAAGACTATAGGGCCAAGGGAAATATCCTCCGATAACAAAGAGAAAGAAGCTTTCTGAGAATCTTCTTTGTGTTCTTTGAAATCATCTCACAGAGTTGCAGCTTTCCCCTCAAGGAGCCTTTCGCTAAGACAGTTCTTGTGGAATTGGCAAAGTGATATTGGGAAGCCCATAGAGGGATATGGTGAAAAAGGAAATATCCTCAGATGAAATCTGGAAAGAAGCTTTCTGAGAAATTGCTTAGTGTTCTGTTAATTCATCTCAGAGAGTTACATCTGTATTTCGTGGATCTCTTTGCTAGCCTTATTTCTGTGGAATCTGAGAACAGATATTTCGGATCCCTTTGAAGACTATAGGGCCAAAGGAAATATCCTCCGATAACAAAGAGAAAGAAGCTTTCTGAGAAACTTCGTTGTGTTCTGTGAAATCATCTCACAGAGTTACAGCTTTCCCCTCACGGAGCTTTTCGTTAGACAGTTCTTTTGAAATTGGCAAAGTGATATTTGGAAGCCCATAGAGGGCTATGGTGAAAAAGGAAATATCCTCAGAAGAATTCTGGAAAGAAGCTTTCAGAGAAACTGCTTAGTGTTCTGTTAATACATCTCACAGAGTTACATCTGTATTTTATGGATCTCTTTGCTAGCCTTATTTCTGTGGAATCTGAGAACAGATATTTCGGATCCCTTTGAAGACTATAGGGCCAAAGGAAATATCCTCCGATAACAAAGAGAAAGAAGCTTTCTGAGAAACTTCTTTGTGTTCTTTGAAATCATCTCACAGAGTTGCAGCTTTCCCCTCAAGGAGCCTTTCGCTAAGACAGTTCTTGTGGAATTGGCAAAGTGATATTTGGAAGCCCTTAGAGGGATATGGTGAAAAAGGAAATATCCTCAGATGAAATCTGGAAAGAAGCTTTCTGAGAAATTGCTTAGTGTTCTGTTAATTCATCTCACCGAGTTACATCTGTATTTCGTGGATCTCTTTGCTAGCCTTACTTCTGTGGAATCTGAGAACAGATATTTCGGATCCCTTTGAAGACTACAGGGCCAAAGGAAATATCCTCCGATAACAAAGAGAAAGAAGCTTTCTGAGAAACTTCGTTGTGTTCTGTGAAATCATCTCAAAGAGTTACAGCTTTCCCCTCACGGAGCCTTTCACTAAGACAGTTCTTGTGGAATTGGCAAAGTGATATCTGAAAGCCCATAGAGGGCTATGGTGAAAAAGGAAATATCGTCAGTTGAAATCTGGAAAGAAGCTTTCTGAGAAACTGCTTAGTGTTCTGTTAATTCATCTCACAGAGTTACATCTGTATTTCGTGGATCTCTTTGCTAGCCTTATTTCTGTGGAATCTCAGAACAGATATTTCGGATCCCTTTGAAGACTATAGGGCCAAAGGAAATATCCTCCGATAACAAAGAGAAAGAAGCTTTCTGAGAAACTTCGTTGTGTTCTGTGAAATCATCTCACAGAGTTACAGCTTTCCCCTCACGTAGCCTTTCGCTAAGACAGTTCTTTTGAAATTGGTAAAGTGATATTTGGAAGCCCATAGAGGGCTATGGTGAAAAAGGAAATATCCTCAGAGGAAATCTGGAAAGAAGCTTTCCGTGAAACTGCTTAGTGTTCTGTTAATTCATGTCACAGAGTTATATCTGTATTTCGTGGATCTCTTTGCTAGCCTTATTTCTGTGGAATCTGAGAACAGATATTTCGGATCCCTTTGAAGACTATAGGGCCAAACGAAATATCCTCCGATAACAAAGAGGAAGAAGCTTTCTGAGAAACTTCGTTGTGTTCTGTGAAATCATCTCACAGAGTTACAGCTTTCCCCTCAAGGAGCCTTTCCCTAAGACAGTTTATGTGGAATTGGCAAAGTGATATTTGGAAGCCCATAGAGGGCTATGGTGAAAAAGGAAATATCCTCAGATGAAATCTGGAAAGAAGCTTTCTGAGAAACTGCTTAGTGTTCTGTTAATTCACCTCACAGAGTTACATCTGTATTTCGTGGATGTCTTTGCTAGCCTTATTTCTGTAGAATCTGAGAACAGATATTTCGGATCCCTTTGAAGACTATAGGGCCAAAGGAAATATCCTCCGATAACAAAGAGAAAGAAGCTTTCTGAGAAACTTCCTTGTGTTCTGTGAAATCATCTCACAGAGTTACAGCTTTCCCCTCAAGGAGCCTTTCGCTAAGACAGTTCTTGTGGAATTTGCAAAGTGATATTTGGAAGCCCTTAGAGGGCTATAGTGAAAAAGGAAATATCCTCAGATGAAATCTGGAAAGAAGCTTTCTGAGAAACTGCTTAGTGTTCTGTTAATTCATCTCACAGAGTTACATCTGTATTTCGTGGATCTCCTTGCTAGCCTTATTTCTGTGGAATCTGAGAACAGATATTTCGGATCCCTTTGAAGACTATAGGGCCAAAGGAAATATCCTCCGATCACAAAGAGAAAGAAGCTTTCTGAGAAACTTCGCTGTGTTCTGTGAAATCATCTCACAGAGTTACAGCTTTCCCCTCAAGGAGCCTTTCGCTAAGACAGTTCTTGTGGAATTGGTAAAGTGATATTTGGAAGCCCATAGAGGGCTATGGTGAAAAAGGAAATATCCTCAGAAGAAATCTGGAAAGAAGCTTTCTGAGAAACTGCTTAGTGTTCTCTTAATTCATCTCACAGAGTTACATCTGTATTTCGTGGATCTCTTTGCTAGCCTTATTTCTGTGGAATCTGAGAACAGATATTTCGGATCCCTTTGAAGACTATAGGGCCAAAGGAAATATCCTCCAATAAAAAAGGGAAAGAAGCTTTCTGAGAAACTTCTTTGTGTTCTGTGAAATCATCTCACAGAGTTACAGCTTTCCCCTCAAGGAGCCTTTCGCTAAGACAGTTCTTGTGGAATTGGCAAAGTGATATTTGGAAGCCCATAGAAGGATATGGTGAAAAAGGAAATATCCTCAGATGAAATCTGGAAAGAAGATTTCTGAGAAATTGCATAGTGTTCTGTTAATTCATCTCACCGAGTTACATCTGTATTTCGTGGATCTCTTTGCTAGCCTTATTTCTGTGGAATCTGAGAACAGATATTTCGGATCCCTTTGAAGACTATAGGGCCAAAGGAAATATCCTCCGATAACAAAGAGAAAGAAGCTTTCTGAGAAACTTCGTTGTGTTCTGTGAAATCATCTCACAGAGTTACAGCTTTCCCCTCACGGAACCTTTCGCTAAGACAGTTCTTGTGGAATTGGCAAAGTGATATCTGAAAGCCCATAGAGGGCTATGGTGAAAAAGGAAATATCCTCAGTTGAAATCTGGAAAGAAGCTTTCTGAGAAACTGCTTAGTGTTCTGTTAATTCATCTCACAGAGTTACATCTGTATTTCGTGGATCTCTTTTCTAGCCTTATTTCTGTGGAATCTCAGAACAGATATTTCAGATCCCTTTGAAGACTATAGGGCCAAAGGAAATATCCTCCGATAACAAAGAGAAAGAAGCTTTCTGAGAAACTTCGTTGTGTTCTGTGAAATCATCTCACAGAGTTACAGCTTTCCCCTCACGTAGCCTTTCGCTAAGACATTTCTTTTGAAATTGGTAAAGTGATATTTGGAAGCCCATAGAGGGCTATGGTGAAAAAGGAAATATCCTCAGAGGAAATCTGGAAAGAAGCTTTCTGAGAAACTGCTTAGTGTTCTGTTAATTCATGTCACAGAGTTACATCTGTATTTCGTGGATCTCTTTGCTAGCCTTATTTCTGTGGAATCTGAGAACAGATATTTCGGATCCCTTTGAAGACTACAGGGCCAAAGGAAATATCCTCCAATAACAAAGAGAAAGAAGCTTTCTGAGAAACTTCTTTGTGTTCTGTGAAATCATCTCACACAGTTGCAGCTTTCCCCTCAAGAAGCCTTTCGCTAAGACAGTTCTTGTGGAATTGGCAAAGTGATATTTGGAAGCCCATAGAGGGCTATGGTGAAAAAGGAAATATCCTCAGATGAAATCTGGAAAGAAGCTTTCTGAGAAACTGCTTAGTGTTCTGTTAATTCACCTCACAGAGTTACATCTGTATTTCGTGGATCTCTTTGCTAGCCTTATTTCTGTAGAATCTGAGAACAGATATTTCGGATCCCTTTGAAGACTATAGGGCCAAAGGAAATATCCACCGATAACAAAGAGAAAGAAGCTTTCTGAGAAACTTCGTTGTGTTCTGTGAAATCATCTCACAGAGTTACAGCTTTCCCCTCAAGGAGCCTTTCGCTAAGACAGTTCTTGTGGAATTGCAAAGAGATATTTGGAAGCCCGTAGAGGGCTATGGTGAAAAAGGAAATATCCTCAGAGGAAATCTGGAAAGAAGCTTTCTGAGAAACTGCTTAGTGTTCTGTTAATTCATCTCACAGAGTTACATCTGTATTTCGTGGATCTCTTTGCTAGCCTTATTTCTGTGGAAACTGAGAACAGATATTTCGGATCCCTTTGAAGACTATAGGGCCAAAGGAAATATCCTCCGATAACAAAGAGAAAGAAGCTTTCTGAGAAACTTCTTTGTGTTCTGTGAAATCATCTCACAGAGTTACAGCTTTCCCCTCAAGGAGTCTTTCGTAAGATAGTTCTTGTGGAATTCGCAAAGTGATATCTGGAAGCCCATAGAGGGCTATGGTGAAAAATAAAATATCCTCAGATGAAATCTGGAAAGAAGCTTTCTGAGAAACTGCTTAGTGTTCTGTTAATTCCTCTCACAGAGTTACATCTGTATTTCATGGAACTCTTTGCTAACCTTATTTCTGTTGAATCTGAGAACAGATATTTCGGATCCCTTTGAAGACTATAGGGCCACAGGAAATATCCACCGATAATAAAGAGAAAGAAGCTTTCTGAGAAACTTCGTTGTATTCTGTGAAATCATCTCACAGAGTTACAGCTTTCCCCTCAAGGAGCCTTTCGCTAAGACAGTTCTTGTGGAATTGGCAAAGTGATATTTGGAAGCCCATAGAGGGCTATGGTGAAAAAGGAAATATCCTCAGATGAAATCTGGAAAGAAGCTTTCTGAGAAACTGCTTAGTGTTCTGTTAATTCACCTCACAGAGGTACATCTGTATTTCGTGGACCTCTTTGCTAGCCTTATTTCTGTAGAATCTGAGAACAGATATTTCGGATCCCTTTGAAGACTATAGAGTCAAAGGAAATATCCTCCGATAACAAAGAGAAAGAAGCTTTCTGAGAAACTTCTTTGTGTTCTGTGAAATCATCTCACAGAGTTACAGCTTTCCCCTCAAGGAGCCTTTCGCTAAGACAGTTCATGTGGAATTGGCAAAGTGATATTTGGAAGCCCATAGAGGGCTATGGTGAAAAAGGAAATATCCTCAGATGAAATCTGGAAAGAAGCTTTCTGAGAAACTGCTTAGTGTTCTGTTAATTCATCTCACAGGGTTACATCTGTATTTCGTGAATCTCTTTGCTAGCCTTATTTCTGTGGAATCTGAGAACAGATATTTCGGATCCCTTTGAAGACTATAGGGCCACAGGAAATATCCTCCGATAACAAAGAGAAAGAAGCTTTCTGAGAAACTTCGTTGTGTTCTGTGAAATCATCTCACAGAGTTACAGCTTTCCCCTCATGGAGCCTTTCGTTAGACAGTTCTTTTGAAATTGGCAAAGTGATATTTGGAAGCCCATAGAGGGCTATGGTGAAAAAGGAAATATCCTCAGAGGAAATCTGGAAAGAAGCTTTCTGAGAAACTGCTTAGTGTTCTGTTAATTCATCTCACAGAGTTACATCTGTATTTCGTGGAACTCTTTGCTAGCCTTATTTCTGTGGAATCTGAGAAATGATATTTCAGATCCCTTTGAAGACTATAGGGCCAAAGGAAATATCCTCCGATAACAAAGAGAAAGAAGCTTTCTGAGAAACTTCTTTGTGTTCTGTGAAATCACCTCACAGAGTTGCAGCTTTCCCATCAAGGAGCCTTTCGCTAAGACAGTTCTTGTGGAATTGGCAAAGTGATATTTGGAAGCCCATAGACGGCTATGGTGAAAAAGGAAATATCCTCAGATGAAATCTGGAAAGAAGCTTTCTGAGAAACTGCTTAGTGTTCTGTTAATTCATCTCACAGTGTTACATCTGTATTTCGTGGATCTCTTTGCTAGCCTTATTTCTGTGGAATCTGACAACAGATATTTCGGATCCCTTTGAAGAATATAGGGCCAAAGGAAATATCCTCTGATAACAAAGAGAAAGAAGCTTTCTGAGAAACTTCGTTGTGTTCTGTGAAATCATCTCACAGAGTTACAGCTTTCCCCTCAAGGAGCCTTTCGCTAAGACAGTTCTTTTGGAATTGGCAAAGTGATATATGGAAGCCCATAGAGGGCTATGGTGAAAAAGGAAATATCCTCAGATGAAATCTGGAAAGAAGCTTTCTGAGAAACTGCTTAGTGTTCTGTTAATTCATCTCACAGAGTTACATCTGTATTTCATGGATGTCTTTGCTAGCCTTATTTCTGTGGAATCTGAGAACAGATATTTCGGATCCCTTTGAAGACTATAGGGCCAAGCGAAATATCCTTCGATAACAAAGAGAAAGAAGCTTTCTGAGAAACTTCTTTGTGTTCTGTGAAATCATCTCACAGAGTTACAGCTTTCCCCTCAAGGAGCCTTTCGCTAAGACAGTTCTTGTGGAATTGGCAAAGTGATATTTGGAAGCCCATAGAGGGCTATGGTGAAAAAGGAAATATCCTCAGATGAAATCTGGAAAGAAGCTTTCTGAGAAACTCCTTAGTGTTCTCTTAATTCATCTCACAGGGTTACATCTATATTTCGTGGATCTCTTTGCTAGCCTTATTTCTGTTGAATCTGAGAACAGATATTTCGGATCCCTTTGAAGACTATAGGGCCAAAGGAAATATCCTCCGATAACAAAGAGAAAGAAGCTTTCTGAGAAACTTCGTTGTGTTCTGTGAAATCATCTCACAGAGTTACAGCTTTCCCCTCAAGGAGACTTTCGCTAAGACATTTCTTGTGGAATTGGCAAAGTGATATTTGGAAGCCCATAGAGGGCTATGGTGAAAAAGGAAATATCCTCAGATGAAATCTGGAAAGAAGCTTTCTGAGAAACTGCTTAGTGTTCTGTTAATTCAACTCACAGAGTTACATCTGTATTTCGTGGATCTCTTTGCTAGCCTTATTTCTGTAGAATCTGAGAACAGATATTTCGGATCCCTTCGAAGACTAAGAGCCAAAGAAATATCCTCTGATAACAAAGAGAAAGAAGATTTCTGAGAAACTTCTTTGTGTTCTGTGAAATCACCTCACGGAGTTACAGCTTTCCCCCCAAGAAGCCTTTCGCTAAGACAGATCTTGTGGAATTGGCAAAGTGATATTTGGAAGCCCATAGAGGGCTATGGTGAAAAAGGAAATATCCGCAAATGAAATCTGGAAAGAAGCTTTCTGAGAAACTGCTTAGTGTTCTGTTAATTCATCTCACAGAGTTACGTCTGTATTTCGTGGATCTCTTGGCTAGCCTTATTTCTGTGGAATCTGAGAACAGATATTTCGGATCCCTTTGAAGTCTATAGGGCCAAAGGAAATATCCTCCGATAACAAAGAGAAAGAAGCTTTCTGAGAAACTTCGTTGTGTTCTGTGAAATCATCTCACAGAGTTACAGCTTTCCCCTCAAGGAGCCTTTCGCTAAGACAGTTCTTTTGAAATTGGAAAAGTGATATTTGGAAGCCCATAGAGGGCTATGGTGAAAAAGGAAATATCCTCAGATGAAATCTGGAAAGAAGATTTCTGAGAAACTGCTTAGTGTTCTGGTAACTCATCTCACAAAGTTACATCTGTATTTCGTGGATCTCTTTGCTAGCCTTATTTCTGTGGAATCTGAGAACAGATATTTCGGATCCCTTTGAAGACTATAGGGCCAAAGGAAGTATCCTCCAATAACAAAGAGAAAGAAGCTTTCTGAGAAACTTCTTTGTGTTCTGTGAAATCATCTCACACAGTTGCAGCTTTCCCCTCAAGAAGCCTTTCGCTAAGACAGTTCTTGTGGAATTGGCAAAGTGATATTTGGAAGGTCATAGAGGGTTATGGTGAAAAAGGAAATATCCTCAGATGAAATCTGGAAAGAAGCTTTCTGAGAAACTGCTTAGTGTTCTGTTAATTCACCTCACAGAATTACATCTGTATTTCGTGGATCTCTTTGCTAGCCTTATTTCTGTGGAATCTGAGAACAGATATTTCGGATCCCTTTGAAGACTATAGGGCCGAAGGAAATATCCTCCGATAACAAAGAGAAAGAATCTTTCTGAGAAACTTCGTTGTGTTCTGTGAAATGAACTCACAGAGTTACAGCTTTCCCCTCAAGGAGCCTTTCGCTAAGACAGTTCTTTTGGAATTGGCAAAGTGATATTTGGAAGCCCATAGAGGGCTATGGTGAAAAAGGAAATATCCTCAGATGAAATCTGGAAAGAAGCTTTCTGAGAAACTGCTTAGTGTTCTGTTAATTCATCTCACAGAGTTACATCTGTATTTCGTGGATCTCTTTGTTAGCCTTATTTCTGTGGAATCTGAGAACAGATATTTCGGATACCTTTGAAGACTATAGGGCCAAAGGAAATATCCTCCGATAACAAAGAGAAAGAAGCTTTCTGAGAAACTTCGTTGTTTTCTGTGAAATCATCTCACAAAGTTACAGCTTTCCCCTCAAGAAGCCTTTCGCTAAGACAGTTCTTGTGAAATTGGAAAAGTGATATTTGGAAGCCCATAGAGGGCTATGGTGAAAAAGGAAATATCCTCAAATGAAATCTGGAAAGAAGCTTTCTGAGAAACTGCTTAGTGTTCTATTAGTTTATCTCAGAGAGTTACATCTGTATTTCGTGAATCTCTTTGTTAGCCTTATTTCTGTGGAATCTGAGAACAGATATTTCGGATCCCTTTGAAGACTATAGGGCCAAAGGAATTATCCTCCGATAACAAAGAGAAAGAAGCTTTCTGAGAAACTTCGTTGTGTTCTGTTAAATCATCTCACAGAGTTACAGCTTTCCCCTCAAGGAGCCTTTCGTTAGACAGTTCTTTTGAAATTGGCAAAGTGATATTTGGAAGCCCATAGAGGGCTATGGTGAAAAAGGAAATATCCTCAGAGGAAATCTGGAAAGAAGCTTTCTGAGAAACTGCTTAGTGTTCTGTTAATTCATCACACAGAGTTACATCTGTATTTCGTGAATCTCTTTGCTGGCCTTATTTCTGTGGAATCTGAGAACAGATATTTCAGATCCCTTTGAAGACTATAGGGCCAATGGAAATATCCTCCGATAACAAAGAGAAAGAAGCTTTCTGAGAAACTTCTTTGTGTTCTGTAAAATCATCTCACAGAGTTGCAGCTTTCCCCTCAAGGAGCCTTTCGCTAAGACAGTTCTTGTGGAATTGGCAAAGTGATATTTGGAAGCCCATAGAGGGCTATGGTGAAAAAGGAAATATCCTCAGATGAAATCTGGAAAGAAGCTTTCTGAGAAATTGCTTAGTGTTCTGTTAATTCATCTCACCGAGTTACATCTGTATTTCGTGGATCTCTTTGCTAGCCTTACTTCTGTGGAATCTGAGAACAGATATTTCGGATCCCTTTGAAGACTATAGGGCCAAAGGAAATATCCTCCGATAACAAAGAGAAAGAAGCTTTCTGAGAAACTTCGTTGTGTTCTGTGAAATCATTTCACAGAGTTACAGCTTCCCCTCACGGAGCCTTTCGCTAAGACAGTTCTTGTGGAATTGGCAAAGTGATGTCTGAAAGCCCATAGAGGGCTATGGTGAAAAAGGAAATATCCTCAGTTGAAATCTGGAAAGAAGCTTTCTGAGAAACTGCTTAGTGTTCTGTTAATTCATCTCACAGAGTTACATCTGTATTTCGTGGATCTCTTTGCTAGCCTTATTTCTGTGGAATCTGATAACAGATATTTCGGATCCCTTTGAAGACTATAGGGCCAAAGGAAATATCCTCCAATAACAAAGAGAAAGAAGCTTTCTGAGAAACTTCTTTGTGTTCTGTGAAATCATCTCACACAGTTGCAGCTTTCCCCTCAAGAAGCCTTTCGCTAAGACAGTTCTTGTGGAATTGGTAAAGTGATATTTGGAAGCCCATAGAGGGCTATGGTGAAAAAGGAAATATCCTCAGATGAAATCTGGAAAGAAGCTTTCTGAGAAACTGCTTAGTGTTCTGTTAATTTACCTCACAGAGTTACATCTGTATTTCGTGGATCTCTTTGCTAGCCTTATTTCTGTGGAATCTGAGAACAGATATTTCGGATCCCTTTGAAGACTATACGGCCAAAGGAAATATCCTCCGATAACAAAGAGAAAGAAGCTTTCTGAGAAACTTGGTTGTGTTCTGTGAAATCATCTCACAAAGTTACAGCTTTCCCCTCAAGAAGCCTTTCGCTAAGACGGTTCTTGTGGAATTGGCAAAGTGATATTTGGAAGCCCATAGAGGGCTATGGTGAAAAAGGAAATATCCTCAAATGAAATCTGGAAAGAAGCTTTCTGAGAAACTGCTTAGTGTTCTATTAGTTCATCTCACAGAGTTACATCTGTATTTCGTGAATCTCTTTGTTAGCCTTATTTCTGTGGAATCTGAGAACACATATTTCGGATCCCTTTGAAGACTATAGAGCCAAAGGAAATATCCTCCGATAACAAAGAGAAAGAAGCTTTCTGAGAAACTTCGTTGTTTTCTGTGAAATCATCTCACAGAGTTACAGCTTTCCCCTCACGGAGCCATTCGTTAGACAGTTCTTTTGAAATTGGCAAAGTGATATTTGGAAGCCCATAGAGGGCTATGGTGAAAAAGGAAATATCCTCATAGGAAATCTGGAAAGAAGCTTTCTGAGAAACTGCTTAGTGTTCTGTTAATTCATCTCACAGAGTTACATCTGTATTTCGTGGATCTCTTTGCTAGCCTTATTTCTGTGGAATCTGAGAACAGATATTTCAGATCACTATGAAGACTATAGGGCCAAAGGAAATATCCTCCGATAACAAAGAGAAAGAAGCTTTCTGAGAAACTTCTTTGTGTTCTGTGAAATCATCTCACAGAGTTGCAGCTTTCCCCTCAAGGAGCCTTTCGCTAAGACAGTTCTTGTGGAATTGGCAAAGTGATATTTGGAAGCCCATAGAGGGCTATGGTGAAAAAGGAAATATCCTCAGATGAAATCTGGAAAGAAGCTTCCTGAGAAATTGCTTAGTGTTCTGTTAATTCATCTCTCCGAGTTACAACTGTATTTCGTGGATCTCTTTGCTAGCCTTACTTCTGTGGAATCTGAGAACAGATATTTCGGATCCCTTTGAAGACTATAGGGCCAAAGGAAATATCCTCCGATAACAAAGAGAAAGAAGCTTTCTGAGAAACTTCGTTGTGTTCTGTGAAATCATCTCACAGAGTTACAGCTTTCCCCTCAAGGAGCCTTTCACTAAGACAGTTCATGTGGAATTGGCAAAATGATATTTGGAAGCCCATAGAGGGCTATGGTGAAAAAGGAAATATCCTCAGAGGAAATCTGGAAAGAAGCTTTCTGAGAAACTGCTTAGTGTTCTGTTACTTCATGTCACAGAGTTACATCTGTATTTCGTGGATCTCTTTGCTAGCCTTATTTCTGTGGCATCTGAGAACAGATATTTCGGATCCCTTTGAAGACTATAGCGCCAAAGGAAATATCCTCCGATAACAAAGAGAAAGAAGCTTTCTGAGAAACTTCGTTGTGTTCTGTGAAATCATCTCACAGAGTTACACCTTTCCCCTCAAAGAGCCTTTCGCTAAGACAGTTCTTGTGGAATTGGCAAAGTGATATTTGGAAGCCCATAGAGGGCTATGTTGAAAAAGGAAATATCCTCAGATGAAATCTGGAAAGAAGCTTTCTGAGAAACTGCTTAGTGTTCTGTTAATTCATCTCACAGAGTTACATCTGTATTTCGTGGATCTCTTTGCTAGCCTTATTTCTGTGGAATCTGAGAACAGATATTTCGGATCCCTTTGAAGACTATAGGGCCAAAGGAAATATCCTCCGATAACAAAGAGAAAGAAGCTTTCTGAGAAACTTCGTTGTGTTCTGTGAAATCATCTCACAGAGTTACAGCTTTCCCCTCAAGGAGCCTTTCACTAAGACAGTTCATGTGGAATTGGCAAAATGATATTTGGAAGCCCATAGAGGGCTATGGTGAAAAAGGAAATATCCTCAGAGGAAATCTGGAAAGAAGCTTTCTGAGAAACTGCTTAGTGTTCTGTTACTTCATCTCACAGAGTTACATCTGTATTTCGTGGATCTCTTTGCTAGCCTTATTTCTGTGGAATCTGAGAACAGATATTTCGGATCCCTTTGAAGACTATAGCGCCAAAGGAAATATCCTCCGATAACAAAGAGAAAGAAGCTTTCTGAGAAACTTCGTTGTGTTCTGTGAAATCATCTCACAGAGTTACAGCTTTCCCCTCAAAGAGCCTTTCGCTAAGACAGTGCTTGTGGAATTGGCAAAGTGATATTTGGAAGCCCATAGAGGGCTATGGTGAAAAGGGAAATATCCTCAGATGAAATCTGGAAAGAAGCTTTCTGAGAAACTGCTTAGTGTTCTGTTAATTCATCTCACAGAGTTACATCTGTATTTCGTGGATCTCTTTGCTAGCCTTATTTCTGTGGAATCTGAGAACAGATATTTCGGATCCCTTTGAAGACTATAGGGCCAAAGGAAATATCCTCCGATAACAAAGAGAAAGAAGCTTTCTGAGAAACTTCGTTGTGTTCTGTGAAATCATCTCACAAAGTTACAGCTTTCCCCTCAAGAAGCCTTTCGCTAAGACAGTTCTTGTGAAATTGGAAAAGTGATATTTGGAAGCCCATAGAGGGCTATGGTGAAAAAGGAAATATCCTCAAATGAAATCTGGAAAGAAGCTTTCTGAAAAACTGCTTAGTGTTCTATTAGTTCATCTCAGAGAGTTACATGTGTATTTCGTGAATCTCTTTGTTAGCCTTATTTCTGTGGAATCTGAGAACAGATATTTCGGATCCCTTTGAAGACTATAGGGCCAAAGGAAATATCCTCCGATAACAAAGAGAAAGAAGCTTTCTGAGAAACTTCGTTGTGTTCTGTGAAATCATCTCACAGAGTTACAGCTTTCCCCTCAAGGAGCCTTTCGTTAGACAGTTCTTTTGAAATTGGCAAAGTGATATTTGGAAGCCCATAGAGGGCTATGGTGAAAAAGGAAATATCCTCAGAGGAAATCTGGAAAGAAGCTTTCTGAGAAACTGCTTAGTGTTCTGTTAATTCATCACACAGAGTTACATCTGTATTTCGTGGATCTCTTTGCTAGCCTTATTTCTGTGGAATCTGAGAACAGATATTTCAGATCCCTTTGAAGACTATAGGGCCAAAGGAAATATCCTCCGATAACAAAGAGAAAGAAGCTTTCTGAGAAACTTCTTTGTGTTCTGTGAAATCATCTCACAGAGTTGCAGCTTTCCCCTCAAGGAGCCTTTCGCTAAGACAGTTCTTGTGGAATTGGCAAAGTGAGATTTGGAAGCCCATAGAGGGCTATGGTGAAAAAGGAAATATCCTCAGATGAAATCTGGAAAGAAGCTTTCTGAGAAATTGCTTAGTGTTCTGTTAATTCATCTCACCGAGTTACATCTGTATTTCGTGGATCTCTTTGCTAGCCTTATTTCTGTGGAATCTGAGAACACATATTTCGGATCCCTTTGAAGACTATAGAGCCAAAGGAAATATCCTCCGATAACAAAGAGAAAGAAGCTTTCTGAGAAACTTTGTTGTTTTCTGTGAAATCATCTCACAGAGTTACAGCTTTCCCCTCACGGAGCCATTCGTTAGACAGTTCTTTTGAAATTGGCAAAGTGATATTTGGAAGCCCATAGAGGGCTATGGTGAAAAAGGAAATATCCTCAGAGGAAATCTGGAAAGAAGCTTTCTGAGAAACTGCTTAGTGTTCTGTTAATTCATCTCACAGAGTTACATCTGTATTTCGTGGATCTCTTTGCTAGCCTTATTTCTGTGGAATCTGAGAACAGATATTTCAGATCACTATGAAGACTATAGGGCCAAAGGAAATATCCTCCGATAACAAAGAGAAAGAAGCTTTCTGAGAAACTTCTTTGTGTTCTGTGAAATCATCTCACAGAGTTGCAGCTTTCCCCTCAAGGAGCCTTTCGCTAAGACAGTTCTTGTGGAATTGGCAAAGTGATATTTGGAAGCCCATAGAGGGCTATGGTGAAAAAGGAAATATCCTCAGATGAAATCTGGAAAGAAGCTTTCTGAGAAATTGCTTAGTGTTCTGTTAATTCATCTCACCGAGTTACATCTGTATTTCGTGGATCTCTTTGCTAGCCTTACTTCTGTGGAATCTGAGAACAGATATTTCGGATCCCTTTGAAGACTATAGGGCCAAAGGAAATATCCTCCGATAACAAAGAGAAAGAAGCTTTCTGAGAAACTTCGTTGTGTTCTGTGAAATCATCTCACAGAGTTACAGCTTTCCCCTCAAGGAGCCTTTCGCTAAGACAGTTCTTGTGGAATTGGCAAAGTGATATTTGGAAGCCCATAGAGGGCTATGGTGAAAAAGGAAATATCCTCAGATGAAATCTGGAAAGAAGCTTTCTGAGAAACTGCTTAGTGTTCTGTTAATTCATCTCACAGAGTTACATCTGTATTTCGTGGATCTCCTTGCTAGCCTTATTTCTGTGGAATCTGAGAACAGATATTTCGGATCCCTTTGAAGACTATAGGGCCAAAGGAAATATCCTCCGATAACAAAGAGAAAGAAGCTTTCTGAGAAACTTCGTTGTGTTCTGTGAAATCATCTCACAGAGTTACAGCTTTCCCCTCAAGGAGCCTTTCGCTAAGACAGTTCTTGTGGAATTGGCAAAGTGATATTTGGAAGCCCATAGAGGGCTATGGTGAAAAAGGAAATATCCTCAGATGAAATCTGGAAAGAAGCTTTCTGAGAAACTGCTTAGTGTTCTGTTAATTCATCTCACAGAGTTACATCTGTATTTCGTGGATCTCTTTGCTAGCCTTATTTCTGTGGAATATGAGAACAGATATTTCGGATCCCTTTGAAGACTATAGGGCCAAAGGAAATATCCTCCGATAACAAAGAGAAAGAAGCTTTCTGAGAAACTTCGTTGTGTTCTGTGAAATCATCTCACAAAGTTACAGCTTTCCCCTCAAGAAGCCTTTCGCTAAGACAGTTCTTGTGGAATTGGCAAAGTGATATTTGGAAGCCCATAGAGGGCTATGGTGACAAAGGAAATATCCTCAAATGAAATCTGGAAAGAAGCTTTCTGAGAAACTGCTTAGTGTTCCGTTAATTCATCTCACAGAGATACATCAGTATTTCGTGGATGTCTTTGCTAGCCTTATTTCTGTAGAATCTCAGAACAGATATTTCGGATCCCTTTGAAGACTATAGGGCCAAAGGAAATATCCTCCGATAACAAAGAGAAAGAAGCTTTCTGAGAAACTTCGTTGTGTTCTCTGAAATCATCTCACAGAGTTACAGCTTTCCCCTCAAGGAGCCTTTCGCTAAGACAGTTCTTGTGGAATTGGCAAAGTGATATTTGGAAGCCCATAGAGGGCTATGGTGAAATAGGAAATATCCTCAGATGAAATCTGGAAAGAAGCTTTCTGAGAAACTGCTTAGTGTTCTGTTAATTCATCTCACAGAGTTACATCTGTAATTCGTGGATCTCCTTGCTAGCCTTATTTCTGTGGAATCTGAGAACAGATATTTCGGATCCCTTTGAAGACTATAGGGCCAAAGGAAATATCCTCCGATAACAAAGAGAAAGAAGCTTTCTGAGAAACTTCGTTGTTTTCTGTGAAATCATCTAACAGAGTTACAGCATTCCCCTCACGGAGCCTTTCGCTAAGACAGTTCTTGTGGAATTGGCAAAGTGATATCTGAAAGCCCATAGAGGGCTATGGTGAAAAAGGAAATATCCTCAGTTGAAATCTGTAAAGAAGCTTTCTGAGAAACTGCTTAGTGTTCTGTTAATTCATCTCACAGAGTTACATCTGTTATTCGTGGATCTCTTTGCTAGCCTTATTTCAGTGGAATCTGAGAACAGATATTTCGGATCCCTTTGAAGACTATAGGGCCAAAGGAAATATCCTCCGATAACAAAGAGAAAGAAGATTTCTGAGAAACTTCTTTGTGTTCTGTGAAATCACCTCACGGAGTTACAGCTTTCCCCCCAAGAAGCCTTTCGCTAAGACAGATCTTGTGGAATTGGCAAAGTGATATTTGGAAGCCCATAGAGGGCTATGGTGAAAAAGGAAATATCCGCAAATGAAATCTGGAAAGAAGCTTTCTGAGAAACTGCTTAGTGTTCTGTTAATTCATCTCACAGAGTTACGTCTGTATTTCGTGGATCTCTTTGCTAGCCTTATTTCTGTGGAATCTGAGAACAGATATTTCGGATCCCTTTGAAGTCTATAGGGCCAAAGGAAATATCCTCCGATAACAAAGAGAAAGAAGCTTTCTGAGAAACTTCGTTGTGTTCTGTGAAATCATCTCACAGAGTTACAGCTTTCCCCTCAAGGAGCCTTTCGCTAAGACAATTCTTTTGAAATTGGCAAAGTGATATTTGGAAGCCCATAGAGGGCTATGGTGAAAAAGGAAATATCCTCAGAGGAAATCTGGAAAGAAGCTTTCTGAGAAACTGCTTAGTGTTCTGGTAATTCATCTCACAGAGTTACATCTGTATTTCGTGGATCTCTTTGCTAGGCTTATTTCTGTGGAATCTGAGAACAGATATTTCGGATCCCTTTGAAGACTATAGGGCCAAAGGAAATATCCTCCAATAACAAAGAGAAAGAAGCTTTCTGAGAAACTTCTTTGTGTTCTGTGAAATCATCTCACACAGTTGCAGCTTTCCCCTCAAGAAGCCTTTCGCTAAGACAGTTCTTGTGGAATTGGCAAAGTGATATTTGGAAGCCCATAGAGGGCTATGGTGAAAAAGGAAATATCCTCAAATGAAATCTGGAAAGAAGCTTTCTGAGAAACTGCTTAGTGTTCTGTTAATTCACCTCACAGAGTTACATCTGTATTTCGTGGATCTCTTTGCTAGCCTTATTTCTGCGGAATCTGAGAATAGATATTTCGGATCCCTTTGAAGACTATAGGGCCAAAGGAAATATCCTCTGATAACAAAGAGAAAGAAGCTTTCTGGAAAACTTCGTTGTGTTCTGTGAAATCAACTCACAGAGTTACAGCTTTCCCCTCAAGGAGCCTTTCGCTAAGACAGTTCTTGTGGAATTGGCAAAGTGATATTTGGAAGCCCATAGAGGGCAATGGTGAAAAAGGAAATATCCTCAGATGAAATCTGGAAAGAAGCTTTTGAGAAACTGCTTAGTGTTCTGTTAATTCATCTCACAGAGTTACATCTGTATTTCGTGGATCTCTTTGCTAGCCTTATTTCTGTGGAATCTGAGAACAGATATTTCGGATCCCTTTGAAGACTATAGGGCCAAAGGAAATATCCTCCGATAACAAAGAGAAAGAAGCTTTCTGAGAAACTTCGTTGTGTTCTGTGAAATCATCTCACAAAGTTACAGCTTTCCCCTCAAGAAGCCTTTCGCTAAGACAGTTCTTGTGAAATTGGAAAAGTGATATTTGGAAGCCCATAAAGGGCTATGGTGAAAAAGGAAATATCCTCAAATGAAATCTGGAAAGAAGCTTTCTGAGAAACTCCTTAGTGTTCTATTAGTTCATCTCAGAGAGTTACATCTGTATTTCGTGAATCTCTTTGTTAGCCTTATTTCTGTGGAATCTGAGAACAGATATTTCGGATCCCTTTGAAGATATAGGGCCAAAGGAAATATCCTCCGATAACAAAGAGAAAGAAGCTTTCTGAGAAACTTCGTTGTGTTCTGTGAAATCATCTCCCAGAGTTACAGCTTTCCCCTCACGGAGCCATTCGTTAGACAGTTCTTTTGAAATTGGCAAAGTGATATTTGGAAGCCCATAGATGGCTATGGTGAAAAAGGAAATATCCTCAGATGAAATCTGGAAAGAAGCTTTCTGAGAAACTGATTAGTGTTCTGTTAATTCATCTCACTGATTTACATCTGTATTTCGTGGATCTCTTTGCTAGCCTTATTTCTGAGGAATCTGAGAACAGATATTTCGGATCCCTTTGAAGACTATAGGGCCAAAGGAAATATCCTCCGATAACAAAGAGAAAGAAGCTTTCTGAGAAACTTGGTTGTGTTCTGTGAAATCATCTCACAGAGTTGCAGCTTTCCCCTCAAGGAGCCTTTCGCTAAGACAGTTCTTGTGGAATTGGCAAAGTGATATTTGGAAGCCCATAGAGGGCTATGGTGAAAAAGGAAATATCCAAAGATGAAATCTGGAAAGAAGCTTTCTGAGAAACTGCTTAGTGTTCAGTTAATTCAACTCACAGAATTACATCTGTATTTCGTGGATCTCTTTGCTAGCCTTATTTCTGTAGAATCTGAGAACAGATATTTCGGATCCCTTTGAAGACTATAGGGCCAAAGGAAATATCCTCCGATAACAAAGAGAAAGAAGCTTTCTGAGAAACTTCGTTGTGTTCTGTGAAATCATCTCACAGAGTTACAGCTTTCCCCTCAAGGAGCCTTTCGCTAAGACAGTTCTTGAGGAATAGCTAAAGTGATATTTGGAAGCCCATAGAGGGCTATGGTGAAAAAGGAAATATTCTCAGATTAAATCTGGAAAGAAGCATTCTGAGAAACTGCTTAGTGTTCTGTTACTTCAATTCACAGAGTTACATCTGTATTTCGTGGATCTCTTTGCTAGCCTTATTTCTGTAGAATCTGAGAACAGATATTTCGGATCCTTTTGAAGACTAAGGGCCAAAGAAATATCCTCCGATAACAAAGAGAAAGAAGCTTTCTGAGAAACTTCGTTGTGTTCTGTGAAATCAACTCACAGAGTTACAGCTTTCTCCTCAAGGAGCCTTTCGCTAAGACAGTTTTTGTGGAATTGGCAAATTGATATTTGGAAACCCATAGAGGGCTATGGTGAAAAAGGAAATATCCTCAGAGGAAATCTGGAAAGAAGCTTTCTGAGAAACTGCTTAGTGTTCTGTTAATTCATCTCACAGAGTTACATCTGTATTTCGTGGATCTCTTTGCTAGCCTTATTTTTGTTGAATCTGAGAACAGATATTTCGGATCCCTTTGAAGACTATAGGGCCAAAGGAAATATCCTCTGAAAACAAAGAGAAAGAAGCTTTCTGAGAAACTTCTTTGTGTTCTGTGAAATCATCTCACAGAGTTACAGATTTCCCCTCAAGGAGTCTTTCGCTAAGACAGATCTTGTGGAATTGGCAAAGTGATATCTGGATGCCCATAGAGGGCTATGGTGAAAAAGGAAATGTCCTCAGATGAAATCTGGAAAGAAGCTTTCTGAGAAACTGCTTAGTGTTCTGTTAATACATCTCACAGAGTTACATCTGTATTTCGTGGATCTCTTTGCTAGCTTTATTTCTGTGGATCTGAGAACATATATTTCGGATCCCTATGAAGACTATAGGGCCAAAGAAAATATCCTCCGATAACAAAGAGAAAGAAGCTTTCTGAGAAACTTCTTTGTGTTCTGTGAAATCATCTCACAGAGTTACAGCTTTCCCTTCAAGAAGCCTTTCGCTAAGACAGTTCTTGTGGAATTGGCAAAGTGATATTTGGAAGCCCATAGAGGGCTATGGTGAAAAAGGAAATATCCTCAGATGAAATCTGGAAAGAAGCTTTCTGAGAATCTGCTTAGTGTTCCGTTAATTCATCTCACAGAGATACGTCTGTATTTCGTGGATGTCTTTGCTAGCCTTATTTCTGTAGAATCTCAGAACAGATATTTCGGATCCCTATGAAGACTATAGGGCCAAAGGAAATATCCTCCGATAACAAAGAGAAAGAAGCTTTCTGAGAAACTTCGTTGGGTTCTGTGAAATCATCTCACAGAGTTACAGTTTTCCCCTCAAGGAGCCTTTCGCTAAGACAGTTCTTGTGGAATTGGCAAAGTGATATTTGGAAGCCCATAGAGGGCTATGGTGAAAAAGGAAATATCCTCAGATGAAATCTGGAAAGATGCTTTCTGAGAAACTGCTTAGTGTTCTGTTAATTCATCTCACAGAGTTACATCTGTATTTCGTGGATCTCCTTGCTAGCCTTATTTCTGTGGAATCTGAGAACAGATATTTCGGATCCCTTTGAAGACTATAGGGCCAAAGGAAATATTCTCCGATAACAAAGAAAAAGAAGCTTTCTGAGAAACTTCGTTGTGTTCTGTGAAATCATCTCACAGAATTACAGCTTTAACCTCAAGGAGTCTTTCGCTAAGACAGTTCTTGTGGAATTGGCAAAGTGATATTTGGAAGCCCATAGAGGGCTATGGTGAAAAAGGAAATATCCACAAATGAAATCTGGAAAGAAGCTTTCTAAGAAACTGCTTAATGTTCTGTTAATTCATCTCACAGAGTTACATCTGTATTTCGTGGATCTCTTTGCTAGCCTTATTTCTGTGGAATCTGAGAACAGATATTTCGGATCCCTTTGAAGACTATAGGGCCAAAGGAAATATCCTCCGATAACAAAGAGAAAGAAGCTTTCTGAGAAACTTCTTTGTGTTCTGTGAAATCATCTCACAGAGTTACAGCTTTCCCCACAAGGAGCCTTTCGCTAAGACAGTTCTTGTGGAATTGGCAAAGTGATATTTGGAAGCCCATAGAGGGCTATGGTGAAAAAGGAAATATCCTCAGATGAAATCTGGAAAGAAGCTTTCTGAGAAACTGCTTAGTGTTCTGTTAATTCATCTCACAGAGTTACATCTGTATTTCGTGGATCTCTTTGCTAGCCTTATTTCTGTGGAATCTGAGAACAGATATTTCGGATCCCTTTGAAGACTATAGGGCCAAAGGAAATATCCTCCGATAACAAAGAGAAAGAAGCTTTCTGAGAAACTTCGTTGTGTTCTGTGAAATCATCTCACAAAGTTACAGCTTTCCCCTCAAGAAGCCTTTCGCTAAGACAGTTCTTGTGAAATTGGAAAAGTGATATTTGGAAGCCCATAAAGGGCTATGGTGAAAAAGGAAATATCCTCAAATGAAATCTGGAAAGAAGCTTTCTGAGAAACTCCTTAGTGTTCTATTAGTTCATCTCAGAGAGTTACATCTGTATTTCGTGAATCTCTTTGTTAGCCTTATTTCTGTGGAATCTGAGAACAGATATTTCGGATCCCTTTGAAGACTATAGGGCCAAAGGAAATATCCTCCGATAACAAAGAGAAAGAAGCTTTCTGAGAAACTTCGTTGTGTTCTGTGAAATCATCTCACAGAGTTACAGCTTTCCCCTCACGGAGCCATTCGTTAGACAGTTCTTTTGAAATTGGCAAAGTGATATTTGGAAGCCCATAGAGGGCTATGGTGAAAAAGGAAATATCCTCAGATGAAATCTGGAAAGAAGCTTTCTGAGAAACTGATTAGTGTTCTGTTAATTCATCTCACTGATTTACATCTGTATTTCGTGGATCTCTTTGCTAGCCTTATTTCTGAGGAATCTGAGAACAGATATTTCGGATCCCTTTGAAGACTATAGGGCCAAAGGAAATATCCTCCGATAACAAAGAGAAAGAAGCTTTCTGAGAAACTTGGTTGTGTTCTGTGAAATCATCTCACAGAGTTGCAGCTTTCCCCTCAAGGAGCCTTTCGCTAAGACAGTTCTTGTGGAATTGGCAAGGTGATATTTGGAAGCCCATAGGGGGCTATGGTGAAAAAGGAAATATCCAAAGATGAAATCTGGAAAGAAGCTTTCTGAGAAACTGCTTAGTGTTCAGTTAATTCAACTCACAGAATTACATCTGTATTTCGTGGATCTCTTTGCTAGCCTTATTTCTGTAGAATCTGAGAACAGATATTTCGGATCCCTTTGAAGACTATAGGGCCAAAGGAAATATCCTCCGATAACAAAGAGAAAGAAGCTTTCTGAGAAACTTCGTTGTGTTCTGTGAAATCATCTCACAGAGTTACAGCTTTCCCCTCAAGGAGCCTTTCGTTAAGACAGTTCTTGAGGAATAGCTAAAGTGATATTTGGAAGCCCATAGAGGGCTATGGTGAAAAAGGAAATATTCTCAGATGAAATCTGGAAAGAAGCATTCTGAGAAACTGCTTAGTGTTCTGTTACTTCAATTCACAGAGTTACATCTGTATTTCGTGGATCTCTTTGCTAGCCTTATTTCTGTAGAATCTGAGAACAGATATTTCGGATCCTTTTGAAGACTAAGGGCCAAAGAAATATCCTCCGATAACAAAGAGAAAGAAGCTTTCTGAGAAACTTCGTTGTGTTCTGTGAAATCAACTCACAGAGTTACAGCTTTCTCCTCCCGGAGCCTTTCGCTAAGACAGTTTTTGTGGAATTGGCAAATTGATATTTGGAAACCCATAGAGGGCTATGGTGAAAAAGGAAATATCCTCAGAGGAAATCTGGAAAGAAGCTTTCTGAGAAACTGCTTAGTGTTCTGTTAATTCATCTCACAGAGTTACATCTGTATTTCGTGGATCTCTTTGCTAGCCTTATTTTTGTTGAATCTGAGAACAGATATTTCGGATCCCTTTGAAGACTATAGGGCCAAAGGAAATATCCTCTGAAAACAAAGAGAAAGAAGCTTTCTGAGAAACTTCTTTGTGTTCTGTGAAATCATCTCACAGAGTTACAGATTTCCCCTCAAGGAGTCTTTCGCTAAGACAGATCTTGTGGAATTGGCAAAGTGATATCTGGATGCCCATAGAGGGCTATGGTGAAAAAGGAAATGTCCTCAGATGAAATCTGGAAAGAAGCTTTCTGAGAAACTGCTTAGTGTTCTGTTAATACATCTCACAGAGTTACATCTGTATTTCGTGGATCTCTTTGCTAGCCTTATTTCTGTGGATCTGAGAACGTATATTTCGGATCCCTATGAAGACTATAGGGCCAAAGAAAATATCCTCCGATAACAAAGAGAAAGAAGCTTTCTGAGAAACTTCTTTGTGTTCTGTGAAATCATCTCACAGAGTTACAGCTTTCCCCTCAAGAAGCCTTTCGCTAAGACAGTTCTTGTGGAATTGGCAAAGTGATATTTGGAAGCCCATAGAGGGCTATGGTGAAAAAGGAAATATCCTCAGATGAAATCTGGAAAGAAGCTTTCTGAGAATCTGCTTAGTGTTCCGTTAATTCATCTCACAGAGATACATCTGTATTTCGTGGATGTCTTTGCTAGCCTTATTTCTGTAGAATCTCAGAACAGATATTTCGGATCCCTATGAAGACTATAGGGCCAAAGGAAATATCCTCCGATAACAAAGAGAAAGAAGCTTTCTGAGAAACTTCGTTGGGTTCTGTGAAATCATCTCACAGAGTTACAGTTTTCCCCTCAAGGAGCCTTTCGCTAAGACAGTTCTTGTGGAATTGGCAAAGTGATATTTGGAAGCCCATAGAGGGCTATGGTGAAAAAGGAAATATCCTCAGATGAAATCTGGAAAGATGCTTTCTGAGAAACTGCTTAGTGTTCTGTTAATTCATCTCACAGAGTTACATCTGTATTTCGTGGATCTCCTTGCTAGCCTTATTTCTGTGGAATCTGAGAACAGATATTTCGGATCCCTTTGAAGACTATAGGGCCAAAGGAAATATTCTCCGATAACAAAGAAAAAGAAGCTTTCTGAGAAACTTCGTTGTGTTCTGTGAAATCATCTCACAGAATTACAGCTTTAACCTCAAGGAGTCTTTCGCTAAGACAGTTCTTGTGGAATTGGCAAAGTGATATTTGGAAGCCCATAGAGGGCTATGGTGAAAAAGGAAATATCCTCAAATGAAATCTGGAAAGAAGCTTTCTAAGAAACTGCTTAATGTTCTGTTAATTCATCTCACAGAGTTACATCTGTATTTCGTGGATCTCTTTGCTAGCCTTATTTCTGTGGAATCTGAGAACAGATATTTCGGATCCCTTTGAAGACTATAGGGCCAAAGGAAATATCCTCCGATAACAAAGAGAAAGAAGCTTTCTGAGAAACTTCGTTGTGTTCTGTGAAATCATCTCACAGAGTTACAGCTTTCCCCTCACGGAGCCTTTCGCTAAGACAGTTCTTGTGGAATTGGCAAAGTGATATTTGGAAACCCATAGAGGGCTATGGTGAGAAAGGTAATATCCTCAGAGGAAATCTGGAAAGAAGCTTTCTGAGAAACTGCTTAGTGTTCTGTTAATTCATCTCACAGAGTTACATCTGTATTTCGTGGATCTCTTTGCTAGCCTTATTTCTGTGGAATCTGAGAACAGATATTTCGGATCCCTTTGAAGACTATAGGGCCAAAGGAAATATCCTCCAATAACAAAGAGAAAGAAGCTTTCTGAGAAACTTCTTTGTGTTCTGTGAAATCATCTCACAGAGTTGCAGCTTTCCCCTCAAGAAGCCTTTCGCTAAGACAGTTCTTGTGGAATTGGCAAAGTGATATTTGGAAGCCCATAGAGGGCTATGGTGAAAAAGGAAATATCCTCAGATGAAATCTGGAAAGAAGCTTTCTGAGAAAGTGCTTAGTGTTCTGTTAATTCATCTCACAGATTTACATCTGTATTTCGTGGATCTCTTTGCTAGCCTTATTTCTGTGGAATCTGAGAACAGATATTTCGGATCCCTTTGAAGACTATAGGGCCAAAGGAAATATCCTCCGATAAAAAAGAGAAAGAAGCTTTCTGGGAAACTTCGTTGTATTCTGTGAAATCATCTCACAGTGTTACAGTTTTCCCCTCAAGGAGTCTTTCGCTAAGACATTTCTTGTGGAATTGGCAAAGTGATATTTGGAAGCCCATAGAGGGCTATGGTGAAAAAGGAAATATCCTCAGATGAAATCTGGAAAGAAGCTTTCTGAGAAACTGCTTAGTGTTCTGTTAATTCATCTCATGGAATTACATCTGTATTTCGTGGATCTCTTTGCTAGCCTTATTTCTGTGGAATCTGAGAACAGATATTTCGGATCCCTATGAAGACTATGGGGCCAAAGGGAATATCCTCCGATAACAAAGAGAAAGAAGCTTTCTGAGAAACTTCTTTGTGTTCTGTGAAATCATCTCACAGAGTTACAGCTTTCCCCTCAAGGAGCCTTTCGATAAGACAGTTCTTTTGAAATTGGCAAAGTGATATTTGGAAGCCCATAGAAGGCCATGGTGAAAAAGGAAATATCCTCAGAGGAAATCTGGAAAGAAGCTTTCTGAGAAACTGCTTACTGTTCTGTTAGTTCATCTCACAGAGTTACATCTGTATTTCGTGAATCTCTTTGCTAGCCTTATTTCTGTGGAATCTGAGACCAGATATTTCGGATCCCTTTGAAGACTATAGGGCCAAAGGAAATATCCTGCGATAACAAAGAGGAAGAAGCTTTCTGAGAAACTTCTTTGTGTTCTGTGAAATCATCTCACAGAGTTACAGCTTTTCCCTCAAGAAGCCTTTCGCTAAGACAGTTCTTGTGGAATTGGCAAAGTGATATTTGGAAGCCCATAGAGGGCTATGGTGAAAAAGGAAATATCCTCAGATGAAATCTGGAAAGAAGCTTTCTGAGAAACTGCTTCGTGTTCTGTTAATTCATCTCACAGAGTTACATCTGTATTTCGTGGATCTCTATGCTAGCCTTATTTCGGTGGAATCTGAGAACAGTTATTTCGGATCCCTATGAAGACTATGGGGCCAAAGGGAATATCCTCCGATAACAAAGAGAAAGAAGCTTTCTGAGAAACTTCTTTGTGTTCTGTGAAATCATCTCACAGACTTCCAGCTTTCCCCTCAAGAAGCCTTTCGCTAAGACAGTTCTTGTGGAATTGGCAAAGTGATATTTGGAAGCCCATAGAGGGCTTTGGTGAAAAAGGAAATATCCTCAGATGAAATCTGGAAAGAAGCTTTCTGAGAAACTGCTTAGGGTTCTGTTAATTCATCTCACAGAATTACATCTGTATTTCGTGGATCTCTTTGCTAGCCTTATTTCTGTGGAAACTGAGAACAGATATTTCGGATCCCTTTGAGGACTATAGGGCCAAAGGAAATATCCTCTGATAACAAAGAGAAAGAACCTTTCTGAGAAACTTCGTTGTGTTCTGTGAAATCATCTCACAGAGTTACAGCTTTCCCCTCAAGGAGCCTTTCGCTAAGACAGTTCTTTTGGAATTGGCAAAGTTATATTTGGAAGCCAATAGAGGGCTATGGTGAAAAAGGAAATATCTTCAGATGAAATCTGGAAAGAAGCTTTCTGAGAAACTGCTTAGTGTTCTGTTAATTCATCTCACTGAGTTACATCTGTATTTCGTGGATCTCCTTGCTAGCCTTATTTCTGTGGAATCTGAGAACAAATATTTCGGATCCCTTTGAAGACTATAGGGCCAAAGGAAATATCCTCCGATAACAAAGAGAAAGAAGCTTTCTGAGAAACTTCTTTGTGTTCTGTGAAATCATCTCAAAGAGTTACAGCTTTCCCCTCAAGGAGTCTTTCGCTAAGACAGTTCTTGTGGAATTGGAAAAGTGATATCTGGAAGCCCATAGAGGGCTGTGGTGAAAAAGGAAATATCCTCAGATGAAATATGGAAAGAAGCTTTCTGAGAAACTGCTTAGTGTTCTGTTAATTCATCTCACAGAGTTACATCTGTATTTCGTGTATCTCTTTGCTAGCCTTATTTCTGTGGAATCTGAGAACAGATATTTCGGATCCCTATGAAGACTATAGGGTCAAAGGAAATATCCTCCGATAACAAAGAGAAAGAAGCTTTCTGAGAAAATTCGTTGTGTTCTGTGAAATCATCTCACAGAGTTACAGCTTTCCCCTCAAGAAGCCTTTCGCTAAGACAGTTCTTGTGGAATTGGCAAAGTGATATCTGAAAGCCCTTAGAGGGCTATGGTGAAAAAGGAAATATCCTCATTTGAAATCTGGAAAGAAGCTTTCTGAGAAACTGCTTAGTGTTCTGTTAATTCATCTCACAGAGTTACATCTGTATTTCGTTTATCTCTTTGCTAGCCTTATCTCTGTGGAATCTGAGAACAGATATTTCGGATCCCTATGAAGACTGTAGGGCCAAAGGAAATATCCTCCGATAACAAAGAGAAAGAAGCTTTCTGGGAAACTTCGTTGTGTTCTGTGAAATCATCTCACAGAGTTACAGCTTTCCCCTCAAGGAGCATTTAGCTAAGACAGTTTATGTGGAATTGGCAAAGTGATATTTGGAAGCCCATAGAGGGCTATGGTGAAAAAGGAAATATCCTCAGATGAAATCTGGAAAGAAGCTTTCTGAGAAACTGCTTAGTGTTCTGTTAATTCATCTCACAGAGTTACATCTGTATTTCGTGGATCTCTTTGCTAGCCTTATTTCTGTGGAATCTGAGAACAGATATTTCGGATCCCTTTGAAGACTATAGGGCCAAAGTAAATATCCTCTGAAAACAAAGAGAAAGAAGCTTTCTGAGAAACTTCTTTGTGTTCTGTGAAATCATCTCACAGAATTACAGCTTTCCCCTCAAGGAGTCTTTATCTAAGACAGTTCTTGTGGAATTGGCAAAGAGATATCTGGAAGCCCATAGAGGTCTATGGTGAAAAAGGAAATATCCTCAGATGAAATCTGGAAAGAAGCTTTCTGAGAAACTGCTTAGTGTTCTGTTAATTCATCTCACAGAGTTACATCTGTATTTCGTGGATCTCCTTGCTAGCCTTATTTCTGTGGAATCTGAGAACAGATATTTCGGATCCCTTTGAAGACTATAGGGCCAAAGGAAATATCCTCCGATAACAAAGAGAAAGAAGCTTTCTGAGAAACTTCTTTGTGTTCTGTGAAATCATCTCAAAGAGTTACAGCTTTCCCCTCAAGGAGTCTTTCGATAAGACAGTTCTTGTGGAATTGGAAAATTGATATCTGGAAGCCCATAGAGGGCTGTGTTGAAAAAGGAAATAACCTCAGATGAAATCTGGAAAGAAGCTTTCTGAGAAACTGCTTAGTGTTCTGTTAATTCATCTCACAGAGTTACATCTGTATTTCGTGTATCTCTTTGCTAGCCTTATTTCTGTGGAATCTGAGAACCGATATTTCGGATCCCTATGAAGACTATAGGGTCAAAGGAAATATCCTCCGATAACAAAGAGAAAGAAGCTTTCTGAGAAAATTCTTTGTGTTCTGTGAAATCATCTCACAGAGTTACAGCTTTCCCCTCAAGAAGCCTTTCGCTAAGACAGTTCTTGTGGAATTGGCAAAGTGATATCTGAAAGCCCTTAGAGGGCTATGGTGAAAAAGGAAATATCCTCATTTGAAATCTGGAAAGAAGGTTTCTGAGAAACTGCTTAGTGTTCTGTTAATTCATCTCACAGAGTTACATCTGTATTTCGTTTATCTCTTTGCTAGCCTTATCTCTGTGGAATCTGAGAACAGATATTTCGGATCCCTATGAAGACTGTAGGGCCAAAGGAAATATCCCCCGATAACAAAGAGAAAGAAGCTTTCTGAGAAACTTCTTTGTGTTCTGTGAAATCATCTCAGAGAGTTACAGCTTTCCCCTCAAGAAGCCTTTCGCTAAGACAGTTCTTGTGGAATTGGCAAAGTGATATTTGGAAGCCCATAGAGGGCTATGGTGAAAAAGGAAATATCCTCAAATGAAATCTGGAAAGAAGCTTTCTGAGAAACTGCTTAGTGTTCTGTTAATTCATCTCACAGAGTTACATCTGTATTTCGTGGATCTCTTTGCTAGCCTTATTTCTGTGGAATCTGAGAACAGATATTTCGGATCCCTTTGAAGACTATAGGGCCAAAGGAAATATCCTCCGATAACAAAGAGAAAGAAGCTGTCTGAGAAACTTCGTTGTGTTCTGTGAAATCATCTCACAGAGTTACAGCTTTCCCCTCACGGAGCCTTTCGCTAAGACAGTTCTTTTGAAATTGGCAAAGTGATATTTGGAAGCCCATAGAGGGCTATGGTGAGAAAGGTAATATCCACAGAGGAAATCTGGAAAGAAGCTTTCTGAGAAACTCCTTAGTGTTCTGTTAATTCATCTCACAGAGTTACATCTGTATTTCGTGGATCTCTTTGCTAGCCTTATTTCTGTGGCATCTGAGAACAGATATTTCGGATCCCTTTGAAGACTATAGGGCCAAAGGAAATATCCTCCAATAACAAAGAGAAAGAAGCTTTCTGAGAAACTTCTTTGTGTTCTGTGAAATCATCTCACAGAGTTACAGCTTTCCCCTCAAGAAGCCTTTCGCTAAGACAGTTCTTGTGGAATTGGCAAAGTGATATTTGGAAGCCCATACAGGGCTATGGTGAAAAAGGAAATATCCTCAGATGAAATCTGGAAAGAAGCTTTCTGAGAAACTGCTTAGTTTTCTGTTAATTCATCTCACAGAGTTACATCTGTATTTCGTGGATCTCTTTGCTAGCCTTATTTCTGTGGAATCTGAGAACAGATATTTCGGATCCCTTTGAAGACTATAGGGCCAAAGGAAATATCCTCCGATAACAAAGAGAAAGAAGCTTTCTGAGAAACTTCGTTGTGTTCTGTGAAATCATCTCACAGAGTTACAGCTTTCCCCTCACGGAGCCTTTCGCTAAGACAGTTCTTTTGAAATTGGCAAAGTGATACTGGAAGCCCATAGAAGGCTAAGGTGAAAAAGGAAATATCCTCAGAGGAAATCTGGAAAGAAGCTTTCTGAGAAACTGCTTACTGTTCTGTTAGTTCATCTCACAGAGTTACATCTGTATTTCGTGAATCTCTTTGCTAGCCTTATTTCTGTGGAATCTGAGAACAGATATTTCGGATCCCTTTGAAGACTATAGGGCCAAAGGAAATATCCTCCGATAACAAAGAGGAAGAAGCCTTCTGAGAAACTTCTTTGTGTTCTGTGAAATCATCTCACAGAGTTACAGCTTCTCCCTCAAGAAGCCTTTCGCTAAGACAGTTCTTGTGGAATTGGCAAAGTGATATT